>NC_000087.7:10994270-11201770 GCF_000001635.26 Mus musculus | reverse complement strand
TCCTTGGATGTTCCTCTCTGATCTATACTCACCATCTATGCTGCTTCCTCTCATGAACAGCACACGTGATAATACTCAACCCATCTGATCTTCAGTCAGCAGAAATATACTAATTATATTTCCCATATGGCCCAGTTGCTCATGATTCTGAGGCATAATCATACATGTTGTATTGCCAAACAAAATGACACTAATTGTCTAGTATATAATGAAGCATATTTTGTATGACTCTTTTCAGGAGTCTGTATATTCAATGATGAACACACCATCAGCAAATGAGAGAATTCTTGTGAGATGATGTCATCACAGAGGGATCCAATGGGCTAGAAAGAGAAAAGAGGGAACCAAACTTTCTTTCATAATTAAAACTTTTCTAAAACAGCATTATTAAATTATTTTTATATGTAGGTCATATCCCTCCTGACCCATTCAATTTCTTCCAAATATATTCACACCTGTGGATTAATCTTCAGAAAATTATTTTGGGGAAAATCATTTGATTATTTCAACATCTAAAGTAGTGTGGGGGCATTATTCTCCCTACGTCATGTACACTTAAGATCTTTAGATACCTCCTTCCCTGTGATAGCCTAGCAGCTCACTGAGTTACTTGTGCATTTGATGATAAATGATACACAAACATTGTAGCACCTTACCATATCCTGTCACCCATATCATGTTCAACATAGCAAGAACCACACGTGAGTTGAAAAATACAAATACATTTTATAGTGTCTTGAAGTTAAAATCCCCAAATTAATCAAAATATTATTTGGACTCTGTTACTTTATACCAGTGTTTTTTAAGTGTACAAGTCGCAGGCCTTTTCTGTGACCCTTTGCACAGGTTTATAGTGTCCTTTTACCATCTTCATCATCCCCACTATCATCCATTGCTATCAGATCTCCCCCCTGATACTGCGCTTACTCTTCCAAAATACCTCCTATTTTTTAATGTCCCTTATTAAATTTATATTTTCACAATTGTCATTTTGAGTTTTACTTGTCTAACCTAATATATAGTATTTTACCTTTCCATCCATTTTTTAAAACAAAGCCCTGCACTAATACACATAGATGAGAAATATATTTATCTCTCTCTCTCTCTCTCTCTCTCTCTCTCTCTCTCTCTCTCTCTCTCTCTCTTTCTCTGTCTCTCTCTCTCTCTTTCTCTCTTTTTCTGTCTTTCATTTTTAAGGCATTCATCCAGTAGTTGACATCTAAAATCACTCCATAGCATGTATGTTTCATACAGTGAGGCAATCAATATTGATGATATGGATATGTAGTGGCCCTTCATAGATTTTTTTTTGTGTGAACTTAAATCAACCTGCGAAGATAGAATCTCAGATAAAGATCCTCCATCACATTGGCCTGTGGCCACACCTTAACGAATGATTATTATTTTTTTTGATGACTGTTGTTGAAGGATTTAGCTCTCTATGGATAGTGTCATATCCTATGAAGAAGATGTACAGGGTGTGGTGGGGACCGTGGAAGGTACTGAAAAGGATTTTTTTTGAAGAACTGAAGATCTATGTGGCATGAACAATTAAAGTGTCCTCTAATTTCTAAGTGAATTTTATATGTACCTGTGTCCAGTATTCTGTCTACACATATTTCAAAAGTAAAATTACCTCATCTATTTCATCCTGTTTTACTGCATTTAATCTATGAAATTCCTTATAATCAGAAGTGCTGCTAAATTTTAAAAACCTTTAAAATATGACTGGGAGATATCAGTTTTTTTTTATTTTATCACAAATTTGTTGGCATGCCCAAGATCTATGTTGTCCTCTTACTTTCCAAAGAATCCATAATTCATGATTGCTATTGGTTTCAATATATGTCATTTAACCCTGTCAAATTCCAGCTTTGTTTGCATAAAAATAGTCCTCTTCCAAGTGTGGGTTTTCATAAAGTGAAAATTGGTGTGCTATCCAGTGTGCTGCCTCAAAGAGTCTGGCAATATTTATGATAAGAAGCACAGCTTAAAGATAACTAAGGGAAAGGCTGGAACATGAAAAATAACCACCATGGATGATGTCAAGTCAGAAACCGAAGACTTTCTCAGAATGAAAATAAAAACAAAAATGAAACAAAACAAAACACAAACCAAACAAATAAAAATTCAACAACCAAACAATAAAAACAATGCAAGGGTGAAATTCTTTGGCAGAATATTACTCAGATCATCAGGCCTTTTATGTTTTGATTTTATTTATTATTTCTAGGAGGCCATATGAAAAGGTAAAGTCGAGATGCTGAACGTTTCTGAGTGTAATTAGGGAAGGAACCAGCCTGAGAGGTGTTCTATGATGTAAGCTTAACTAGGGTGATGTCACAGAGCACTGGCTGGAGGTTGCACATCTATTCCACTTGGAGGCGCTAGAATCCATTGAAGGTGAGTTCACTATCTTCACAGTGGTGTGTCAAAGCAGGTCATTTTTTCCCACAGGCTTTTGGTGCCTGGTCTGTATCAGGAGACAGAATCTTGACGACTAGGTTATTTTTCTATGGGTAAGTACATTTATGAAGTAATTTGGACCCTCATAGCTACAGAAAGTTAAAAATTTTCTCTCCTACAGTGAGTTACTGTACATTCTTCTTTCCCCATGTTTATTAGCTAGGGAGATGAATGGTCTAGGTTAGTTTATGTCCTGAATTTATTATCCTTGGTAACAATATCTAGATCACAATTCCACTAAAATGCCAAAGCTCCTCTTTGTCCATGTGCACGTTAGAAGATATTAGTTCTAAATGGCTGATATTGCCTTGACTTGTTGAGTTGTTCTTGTGTTCAGTAATGCAATGGCTTCATCAAATAATTCTGAAGCTGGGTCAGGAGAAACAATAAAGAAGGACAGTGGTGTGCTGTGTCCCTGGGAAGATATTTGTGAATGCAGGCACTTAGCTCAGACCTTACACGTACAAGAGAGTCATGGTGACCCCTCTGGCCCTTTTTTTTTCTCTTCTTCTTGATCATTGGGGGTAATAGTGATAGCACCACCTAAATTGACATAAAAATTCAAGGAGAGGATCCTCATCAGAGGCAAATTAACTCAGGGAAGAAGAAATAAATGTTAATCTGAGTATGTTATTCTGAGCTCTAGAGAATACATGTTAATTACACTATTTTTATTTCCTTGTTTCCCTTGTTTCTTTCTTTCTTTGTTTGTTTGTTTGCTTGCTTGGTTAATTTTATTTGAGTTTCTGTATGTTTAGATTTGGCTGTCAGGAAACTCACTGTGTAGAAGAGACTAGCCTTTATCTCACTAACGTCTGCCTTGCTCTGCCTCTTGAGTACTATGATTAAAGTTATGGGTCACCACCACTTTTTATTAACTTCTCCATTTGATTGTTTGTTTTGTTATTTTTTTGTTTGTATTTCTGTTTTGTTTGTTTTTTGTTTGATTTTTGTTTGTTTTCTTTTACTTGTTGTTGTTGTTGTTGTTGTTGTTGTTGTTGTTGTTGAGACAGGGTTCCTCTATATAGCACTGATTGCCCTGGAACTCACTTTGTAGGCCAGGCTGGTCTCTAAATTAGATATCGGCCTGTCATTGCCTTCTGAGTTCTGGGATTAAATGCGTGTACCACCATGGCTGACTTATTAACTTCTTATTTTTATAAAATTAATTTTAGGAGCTCAAAACTGTTTAGCATAGTCTTCTTCACCTGCTCAGAAGTTCTCTTAGAGAAGAGTCTTGGTCCAGCATTCACTCCAAACCCATAACCATTGCCCATCAGGAACTCATATATATGACAGAGGCAACAGCATTGTGTCTGGTTTAAACTGGCAAGATCTTCAGTCCCAGGCAATAAGCAAGTATGATATTTGAAGGGAATGGAAGCCCCAAGACAGTGTGATCTACCACAACAGGTCTACAGCCAGGTAGAAGACAATACCTCTGAAGAGTCTGAGCATGACATCACTCAAGAAGAAGAGTAGGAGGAAGCCTTCTTCACACGCCCTGGGGAATATTGTTGGCTGCAGAATTTCTCACGGGTGGAAGGAAGGTAATGAGCCTGTCACCCATTGGAAGGCCATCATTCTAGGTCAACTGACAACAAACCCTTCTCTTTATTTGGTGAAGTATGAAGGAATTGACAGTGTCTACGGACAGGAGGTCCACAGCGATGAGAGGATTTTAAATCTTAAGGTCTTGCCTCACAAAGTAGTTTTTCTTCAGGTGAGGGATGTCCACCTTGCCAGCGCCCTGGTTGGCAGAGAGGTACAACACAAATTTGACGGGAAAGATGGCTCTGAGGACAACTGGAGTGGAATGGTGCTAGCCCAGGTGCCATTCTTACAGGATTTTTTTTTTTACATTTCCTACAAGAAGGATCCGGTCCTCTACCACTATCAGCTCCTGGATGACTACAAGGTAGGTAACCTCCACATCATTCCAGAGACCTTTCTGGCTGAGGCGAGATCAGGTGATGACAATGACTTCTTAATAGGTACCTGTGTGCAGTACACCAGAGATGATGGATGCAAAAAGTTCGGAAAGGTTGTTTACAAAGCTCTAGCAAATCCTACTGTGTACTTTATCAAATTTCTTGGTGACCTCCATATCTATGTCTATACTCTGGTGTCAAATATCACATAAATTGAAAAAAAAATCACAAAGTACAGAAATGTAAACTTATAGGATTGAAAAAAAAATGTTTGTTTTCCTGTGTTGGGTACCTATGGGTCTTTGACAACCTCAGTATCTTTGTCAATAAAATTTGTTTTGTTCTAAAAATTAGTACGTGTGACATGACATGCTTTTAGTGAACACTTTGTTGGAAGAGATGGACTATGGTGGAAAGAACATCAAAGGAAGATGAAAGTTGCAACTCAGGCTGTGAACAGTGCATACATCTAATATCACACAGGCTAAAATGGACAGGACTTAGCTTCTGTGGTCTGCATAGTGAGCAAGGAATTGGAGATCTGACTTAGAGGAGCAGGGATGGCAGCAAAAGATGGATTTTTAGTAAGAAGCAGAGAAATACAGGACATAGATAGAATCTCTGGTATGAAGTCTGAGGGAGAAACAACAAGATGGGGAAAGAGTGATAGATAAAAGGAATGTGGCCTTGTTACACAAAGTGCAACCCAGAAAACTTATCCAAAGAGACTCAGAAATCAGACAAAATAAGGTTTCATTTGAATAATGAAACCAAATGAAACTTGTCTCTTATTTTAAGATTTATTATCTTTATTTATATGGTTGGGAGTAGAGCATGAGCTTGAGAGTATAGGTTACCACAGAGACATGAGTTGTCAGATCCCATGGAGTTGGCATTAAAGGTGATTGTTAACCATTGGATATGAATTCAAGAAAACAAATCCAGTTTTTTTTTTTTTTGTGGTACAATAGTGCTCTTGACAACATGGTCATCTCTCTATTCCCATTACGATATCTTTTTAAGAAATCCAATATTAACATGAAGAAAAGAGACCAGGTTAAAGTTAAGAAAGATTAAATTGATGGTGACCTTTAAAAACAATAAAGGACACACAAAGGAGTAGAAGACACTGAGGGACAAATGAATTCTAAGATGAAGTTCACAAAATGTGAAGCAGGAGACCCAGGCAGAATAGAAATTTTCTGCATTTCTGGTACTTACCCACACCAAGTCTGCATTAAGAAATATGGTCTAGTGTGAGATAGTGCCAGCAGTTAATTGCAAAATCCCACTATGAGTTGAGTTGTATGTAAAATGAGACATCTGTAATATAGACACACATGCATATTCAGAAATACTCACAGAAAGAGGCAAGAAGTAGAGGAGCTGAATATTAGAAATCTTCAAGGAAGAGAATGAAAATCTTGTAAGGCACAGAGGAAAGAGAAACTGTGTCTTTCTGCTCAAAATCAGGCCATTCTGTCTTCCATCACTGAATGGGAAAGCTCACTATCCCTTATCACTATCTGATAGGGTATAGACAGTTGATGAAAGATGAATAGTCAGTTTTCATCAAAGGTATTGACTTTGAAGGTGATAGATTGTTCATGCTCTACTGGAAGCCAGATATCCAAGAGTTTATGGGAAACACAAATGATTTGAATGGATTGTAACAAAAGGAAGAAGACGAGATATGAAGTTGGCAGGAGGAGTTAGGTGGGAATGGGCCACGTTTTGTTCTGGGAGGAGTTACTAAAATAATTGGAAAGTAAATTCCATTAAAATATAGTGTATGAAATTCTCAAGGAATTAAGGAAAGTAGTTCTTAATATACCATGTCTGTACTAAACACACACAGACCACTTATATTGCCATCTTCTAAATAACAACTTCTTATACAGCAGTTTCATTACATTGAGGGCAAAAGTAATCCAGAGGTTATTTAAAATAAAGAAGAATCTGGGGAGATGGCCCAGGGGTAAAGCCAAGTGTTTGGTCAAACATTCACCTACAACACCAGTGCTTAGGAATTGGAGTGGCAGAGACAGAAGGATGACTGTGGCATCCTGAATGTCAGCCTCACTCCTAGCTCAGCAAGAAACCCTGTCACAAGGGGAAAATTAGGGAGTGAAGTAGCAGAAAACAGTATACCCTTCCCTATCCTCTGCACTTACCTGTATATTTCTGTATGCATACACACATAAATAAGATTACTGTATAAAAGAGGTTACTTTGCATAACTTATAGGCAAAAACAATGTTGTTTTAACCTAGAGACCTGAAGACTTTTATATCATTATGGTCCTGGAGAAACTCTCCAGATATAGAGGATTGATATATCTTCTTCCTATGCAAAGGAAACCTCAGTTAAGTGTGTGTGTCAGTAACTTTAAACACCTTTCTTCCTCTATATTCCTAATTATACCACAGAATGGTCTGTAAATAATGAAAATATGAAAATAAGACTTTTTCAGGGTGTTGCCTTCTTTTAAAATCATATTTATAATATTTTGCTAAATCGATGGGAAATCTTCAGCTCCAAGGAACAATGGATTCAATCCTGTTGACTTCTGTTTTATCCCATTATGAATAGGAATTAATTGTACATCAACATTTTCCACGATTTGAACTAAATCAGGAATAAGGGATATGTTTCCACAAAAATAAGTAATGCCAATATGGTTAATCAAGTAGAAATGTGTGTGTGTGTGTGGGGGGGGTGGTGTTAGGATGCCTTTGGATTATTTGAGAATGATGGCTGATCAGAAATATGTTATGCAAATAACCCTAACCTGTGAGAAATGAAAAGTAATGATATAAACTATACTACCAAGTGTCATGGCCACTTATTAGTTGATTTCATTTTCTTTTTCATTCCTTTATTCGTTTGAATAATTGTGGGCCACAGATGATCACACGTTCAAATGTGTTAGTTTTCCAGGTGATGGGCTTTTTAGACTGAATTAGGAGTTGTTTTATTATTAAAGGAGATTTGTCACAGAGCCTTGAAATATCAAAAACCCATCAGGCTCTCTCTCTCTCTCTCCCCTTTCTCTCTCTCTCTCACTTCTTTCTCTCTCTCTCTCTCTCTCACACTCTCTCTCTCTCTCCCTCTTTCATTACTCTGTGCCTACTCCATCATAAATTGTTTGCTCTCAAATACTGCTCTACATGTTTTACCTCTGTGTTGCCATGGTGTCTACCATGATAACCTGGACTTGCCCTCTGGAACTGTAAGACCACAATTAAATGTTTCCTCTTATAAGTTGGTTTGGTCATGATGTCTCTCACAGCAATAGAACAGTAACCAAGACATACATACTCCTGTTTATTTTTTGAAACATTCTTTATTTCTTTCATTAAAGTTACCTTTTGTCCATTGAACAGTTTTAAGAATAATGTTAATGGGCCCAAAGAAATAGTGCCAATAGGTGTGGCACTCTCAGGAGGTGTGAAATAGTTTCATGAGGTGTGACATTGGTGGAGTAGTTGGGACACTGATGGAGATGTGTCTTTGTTGAGTTGGTGTGATCTTGTTGGAAGAAATGTAACAATGTGGTGGTAGGCTTGGAGGTCTGCTGTCCTTAAGCAATCCCCAGTTTGACACAGTCTCCATCTGCTTCCTGTATATCAAGACCTAAAACTCATCTCCTTCTCCAGCACTGTATCTGCCTGATGGCTACCATGTTTCCAGCCATGACAATAATGGAGTAAACCACTGAAAAGAAGTTACAAAGTGTTCAAGATTTACTATGATCCTGGTGACACTTCGTGGCAATAAAACCCATACTAATACTCACATAAACACTCAAAAACACATTTGATGTTTTGTGGGAACAGACTTTAAGGCCCTCTGCCTACTGCCTGGAAGCTATTCATTTCCAAGCAGCTATCAGATGAAGATGTAGAACTGTCAGCTCCAAATGAACCATGCCTGCCTGGATCCTGCCATATTCTTACCTTGATGATAATGGACTGAACTTCTGAACCTATAAGCCAGCACCAATTAAATGGTTTTCTAATAAAACATGCATTGGTAAGTGTGTCTGTTTACAGCAATAAAATCCTAACACACACATGTACATATACACCTAGATATACTGAGTCACAGACACACACACATGGAAACATTCACACCACACAAGAAACACACACACACACACACACACACACACACACACACACACACACACACAAACAGACACAAACACATTCATTTACAGGGACTTTAGATTTAGCCAGTACGCATGCAATTTCATTGGGGTGTCGAATACATGTGTTTGTGGAACATGACTATTGCTCTTTCTTTTAGGATTTATGTAGACAAAATCTGCACACTCACTTCATTCCTCTTCAACATCAGAAAACTCAATTTAAAGAAAGTGAGATAATGAGAAGTATTTTTAGATACCTCTTTTTTTTTTTCCTGTGAGTAGCTTCCACTTCAAGTCACCCAGGAAAAATAAACATAACAGGAAAGAAATTCATATTCAAATGCCCTTGACAAGCTCATAAAACATTCTCCATAATGAATATAAACTTTTATTTAGAATTCCCAAGGAAATGAGACTTTTGAAAAATCCTTACTTTCAGATAGGCTTTGGTATTTCATTTCCCTGCAAAGGAACACCAATGTAAAAAGACAGAATCTAGATTGTTTTGTGCACAAGTTGCATCAGAAATATTTGAAAATGTGCATACACGGACTCACCACATTTTTACAAACATATATATATATATATATACATATATATATATATATATATATTGGGGGCGGTGAAAGGAGACATCTGGAGAACAATAAGACCCTCATTAGCATTAAACATTCCTGAAGCCAAGTAATAACCTCTAACAACATCAATAACAACAACAACAAAAACAACAACAAGAATAGATGTTCATTAGGAAGAATTTTTTTTTAAATAACCTTCCATTAGCCACAGAAAGAGGGGGCATGATCCATCTGCAACAGTTTATAGATACTTATTACAATTACCACTAAAATTTTTAAAATAATATGGATTTTTAAAAATGAAATTGAAGTAAAATAGATTTTTCAGCTGTTAAAAAGGGGAAAATGTGTTCTAGAACGAAATAAAGAGTGTAAGAACTAATTGATTTTTAAATAAAGAACATCCTTATAACTCATGTGTCAGTAAGTATCAGGATTATAATGCAGTTGATTTTCTCAGTGTAGAATAATTTTAATGTGTTTGAATATTTCCAGTTCTAATAACGGATTTCAGAATTTTCACAGGACAAGAAGTAGACACCATGTAGTTCCTCGCTTTTGTTTCAAAAGTCTTAGCTCATTTTCTGCAGAGTCCCAGACATTCCAGGGAAGGGTTTGAAACATCCAACAACTTCTGAGACCATAACCTCAGAGAGAAGCCACCTTTCTCAGTAAATGGAACTAGGAAAGCTGAAAAGATCCATCAAATCGCTTTAGAACAAAAGTGGCAGCTGGTTCACAGAACAAGGTATCATTTAGCAACTCAGCCAAGAATTAAGAGGATTTGAAATGATAATAACACAGAGTAATAAAAACCACTATGCTGTTGTAATTTAATCGCATATATATACTTTGGACAGAGAAAGCAATCATATCTTGGGATCTCTCTGCTCAGCCCAACGAAACTCTGGGTCATGCTGCAGATGTCCCAAGTTCATGGCTCATCACAGATACTGGAAGTCTGTGGGAAACTAGAACTACATCATGTAAGTGCTGTGAGTCCAAAGACATGATTTCAGAAATTGTTCAAGTCCTCATCTTGCTTGGAAAAAAAAATCACATAGCACCAGAAGGAATAAGACGTTCATGGTATCAATGTCAACAGGTAAGCACTACTAACAAATATCTGTTAAGCATTGGATTGTTACCAACACAAATGAGGAGATGATTTTTAAATTTAAATGCAGTTACATTTTAATAATACTGTGGGTGTAGGGGAAGTTGGTGAAGTGAGAGAGAACATGGCCAGCAGAAGGTTCTGTGCTCTGTGAAGGCTGACATGGGAGGAGGGAAGGATACTTACCATGCATCCGTGGTTGTGCATCTGTCTGTGTAAATCCATTGACACTACACGGATAGGGGTGAGCTAGGGGAAAAGAATGGTACCAGATTCTTAGTCTCTGGCATCCCATATTGGGCCTTAAAAAACATAGACAGTCTAATGTTTCACAGCTTTATTTTAGACAGCAGGGAGAAAAACAAAGGGTAAAAAGATTGTTAGGCTTGCCATGGCCAAAAGGAGAGATGGGGAAAGACATAGAAGGAAGGACAGAAAGCAAGTTAGAGAGTAAGAAAGGTGAACGCTTAGAGAAAGAGGTAAAAGTTTACAGAGAGTAAGGATTGTAAAAGTTAGAGAGAGAGAGAGAGAGAGAGAGAGAGAGAGAGAGAGAGAGAGAGAGAGAGATAGAGAGAGAGAGGAGAGAGAGAGAGAAAGAGGGAGAGACTGATGTAGGGCCAAGTAGCCTCTCATGTATTGGGCTTGTTATCTTGCTGTTGCTAGGTAACTGGAAGTTATCTAACCTGAAGATCAGAACCTTTTGTTGATTTTGTATGTGATTGCTAGCCATTAGCTACTGCTGGGCGGAAGTGCTTGTGGGTTTGGTTACTTTACCAAGAGCCAGGGTTCCAGAAATACTGAGGAAATGCCTTCCTTCCCATGTAGGTGAAAATTATGACCCATTAGGTTTCATCAGGTTTAAGGACTTCAGCATGACTGGAGACCAGGAATTTTGTACATAGCACAATGCCCCAAGCTCAATGATCAAATTTAACTCTAGCCTCCAGATTTTATGGTTTCTCAGGCAGAACACCAGCAGAGAGGATGTGAGTTTGAAACTCTGGAGACTCCTACCATAAGAAATCAAGGCATGGAGGTGGGGTGGGGTAAAATGATCTTAGAAGAAATCTGTAAAACAGTGAAAGGACAATTGAAAAGACATATGGAAAAGACCAGCAACAGGGGATGCCTCAGGAGTCCATCCTTGTTTCCATAGCTTGGCAAGGCAAAATTCAAATGACCAGTAGTACTGGAGGAGAGTCTGTGAATGCATCAGGGAGGGTAGGGTAAGGGTAGGAGAGAGTGAGGGAGGGTGAGATAGAGAAAAAAGTAGAAGGAGAAAAACAAATAGACGGAGAAGGAGAAGAATAAGGAGAGGAAGAGGAGAAGAAGGAAGGGAAGAGGAATGGGTGGAGCAAAACGACAAGGAGAAAAAGAAGGAAGAAGAACAAAAGAAGAAGAAGAGCAAAAAGAAGGAGTAGGACTTGGAGAAGTAGAAAAGGAGAAGGTTAAATAAGGAGGAGAGAAGGAGAGAAGGAGAATGAGAGAAGGAGGAAGAGAAGGAGAAGTCAAAGGCATAGAAGAAGAAGAAGAAGAAGAAGAAGAAGAAGAAGAAGAAGAAGAAAAGAAGAAGGAGAAGGAGAAGGAGAAGGAGAAGGAGAAGAAGAAGAATGAGAAGAAGAAGAATGAGGAGGACAAGGAGACCAAGAACAAGATCAAGAAGAACAAGAACAAGAAGAAAAAGAACAAGAATGAAGAAGGAAGAAGAATAAGGAAGAAGAAGAAGAAGAAGAAGAAGAAGAAGAAGAAGAAGAAGAAGAAGAAGAAGAAGGAGACGAAGGACAAGATCAAGAAGAACAAGAACAAGATGAACAAGAACAAGAAGGAAGAAGGAAGAAGGAAGAAAAATAAAAAGAAGAAGAAGAAGAAGAAGAAGAAGAAGAAGAAGAAGAAGAAGAAGAAGAAGAAGAAGAAGAAGAAGAAGAAGAAGAAGAAGAAGAAAAGAAGAAACAGGAGTAGGAGGAGAAGGCGAAGGAATAGGAGAAGCAGAAGGAGGAAAGAATAAGGAGGACAAGGATAAGGCAAAGAAGGAGAAAAAAGAATTTAAACAAGGAGAAAAAATGAGTAGAGATGAGAGGCATAAATAGACAGACAAAGACAGACAGACAGAGAAACTTAGACATACAGAGTGAGACATGCACATAAACATTCACACAGAGACACACAAGTAGGCACAGAGACAGAGAAAAATATACATAGAAAGAGAGACATGCACAGAGACATTCACAGAGTTACACACATTCACACAACTTAATTAAGAAGTATTTACAAGAGAGTCTTGCCCAACACCCGCAAGGGCCCACACGGGACTCCCCACTGGACCCTAAGACCTCTGGTGAGTGGAACAGAGCGCCTGCCCCAATCCAATCGCGCGGAACTTGAGACTGCAGTACATAGGGAAGCAGGCTACCCGGGCCTGATCTGGGGCACAAGTCCCTTCCGCTCGACTCGAGACTCGAGCCCCGGGCTACCTTGCCAGCAGAGTCTTGCCCAACACCCGCAAGGGCCCACACGGGACTCCCCACGGGCTTGATCTGGGGCACAAACCCCTTCCACTCCACTCGAGCCCCGGGCTACCTTGCCAGCTGAGTCGCCTGACACCCGCAGGGCCCACACAGGATTCCACACGTGATCCTAAGACCTCTAGTGAGTGGAACACAACTTCTGCCAGGAGTCTGGTTCGAACACCAGATATCTGGGTACCTGCCTTGCAAGAAGAGAGCTTGCCTGCAGAGAATACTCTGCCCACTGAAACTAAGGAGAGTGCTAACCTCAAGGTCTGCTCATAGAGGCTAACAGAGTCACCTGAAGAACAAGCTCTTAACAGTGACAACTAAAACAGCTAGCTTCAGAGATTACCAGATGGCCAAAGGCAAAAGTAAGAATCCTACTAACAGAAATCAAGACCACTCACCATCATCAGAACGCAGCATTCCCACCCCACCTAGTCCTGGGCACCCCAACACAACCGAAAATCTAGACCCAGATTTAAAAACATTTCTCATGATGATGATAGAGGACATCAAGAAGGACTTTCATAAGTCACTTAAAGAATTACAGGAGAGCACTGCTAAAGAGTTACAGGACCTTAAAGAAAAGCAGGAAAACACAGCCAAACAGGTAGAAATCGTTAAAGAAAAACAGGAAAACACATCCAAACAGGTGATGGAAATGAACAAAACCATACTAGAACTAAAAGGGGAAGTAGACACAATAAAGAAAACCCAAAGCCAGGCAACGCTGGAGATAGAAAACCTAGGAAAGAGATCTGGAACCATAGATGCGAGCATCAGCAACAGAATACAAGAAATGGAAGAGAGAATCTCAGGTGCAGAAGATTCCATAGAGAACATCGACACAACAGTCAAAGAAAATACAAAATGCAAAAGGATCCTAACTCAAAACATCCAGGTAATCCAGGACACAATGAGAAGACCAAACCTACGGATAATAGGAATTGATGAGAATGAAGATTTTCAACTTAAAGGGCCAGCTAATATCTTCAACAAAATAATAGAAGAAAACTTCCCAAACATAAAAAAAGAGATGCCCATGATCATACAAGAAGCCTACAGAACTCCAAATAGACTGGACCAGAAAAGAAATTCCTCCCGACACATAATAATCAGAACAACAAATGCACTAAATAAAGATAGAATATTAAAAGCAGTAAGGGAGAAAGGTCAAGTAACATATAAAGGAAGGCCTATCAGAATTACACCAGACTTTTCACCAGAGACTATGAAAGCCAGAAGAGCCTGGACAGATGTTATACAGACACTAAGAGAACACAAATGCCAGCCCAGGCTACTATACCCGGCCAAACTCTCAATTACCATAGATGGAGAAACCAAAGTATTCCACGACAAAACCAAATTCACACAATATCTTTCCACGAATCCAGCCCTTCAAAGGATAATAACAGAAAAGAAGCAATACAAGGACAGAAATCACGCCCTAGAACAACCAAGAAAGTAATCATTCAACAAACCAAAAAGAAGACAGCCACAAGAACAGAATGCCAACTCTAACAACAAAAATAAAAGGGAGCAACTATTACTTTTCCTTAATATCTCTTAATATCAATGGACTCAATTCCCCAATAAAAAGACATAGACTAACAGACTGGCTACACAAACAGGACCCAACATTCTGCTGCTTACAGGAAACCCATCTCAGGGAAAAAGACAGACACTACCTCAGAGTGAAAGGCTGGAAAACAATTTTCTAAGCAAATGGATTGAAGAAACAAGCTGGAGTAGCCATTTTAATATCGGATAAAATCGACTTCAAACCCAAAGTTATCAAAAAAGACAAAGAGGGACACTTCATACTCATCAAAGGTAAAATCCTCCAAGAGGAACTCTCAATTCTGAATATCTACGCACCAAATGCAAGGGCAGCCACATTCATTAGAGACACTTTAGTAAAGCTCAAAGCATACATTGCACCTCACACAATAATAGTGGGAGACTTCAACACACCACTTTCTTCAAAGGACAGATCGTGGAAACAGAAACTAAACAGGGACACAGTGAAACTAACAGAAGTTATGAAACAAATGGACCTGACAGATATCTACAGAACATTTTATCCTAAAACAAAAGGATATACCTTCTTCTCAGCACCTCACGGGACCTTCTCCAAAATTGACCATATAATTGGTCACAAAACAGGCCTCAATAGATACAAAAATATTGAAATTGTCCCATGTATCCTATCAGACCACCATGGCCTAAGACTGATCTTCAATAACAACATAAATAATGGAAAGCCAACATTCACGTGGAAACTGAATAACACTCTTCTCAATGATACCTTGGTCAAGGAAGGAATAAAGAAAGAAATTAAAGACTTTTTAGAGTTTAATGAAAATGAAGCCACAACGTACCCAAACCTATGGGACACAATGAAAGCATTTCTAAGAGGGAAACTCATAGCTCTGAGTGCCTCCAAGAAGAAACGGGAGACAGCACATACTAGCAGCTTGACAACACATCAAAAAGCCCTAGAAAAAAAGGAAGCAAATTCACCCAAGAGGAGTAGACGGCAGGAAATAATCAAACTCAGGGGTGAAATCAACCAAGTGGAAACAAGAAGAACTATTCAAAGAATTAACCAAACGAGGAGTTGGTTCTTTGAGAAAATCAACAAGATAGATAAACCCTTAGCTAGACTCACTAAAGGGCACATAGACAAAATCCTAATTAACAAAATCAGAACTGAAAAGGGAGACATAACAACAGATCCTGAAGAAATCCAAAACACCATCAGATCCTTCTACAAAAGGCTATACTCAACAAAACTGGAAAACCTGGATGAAATGGACAAATTTCTGGACAGATACCAGGTACCAAAGTTGAATCAGGATCAAGTTGACCATCTAAACAGTCCCATATCACCTAAAGAAATAGAAGCAGTTATTAATAGTCTCCCAACCAAAAAAAGCCCAGGACCAGATGGGTTTAGTGCAGAGTTCTATCAGACCTTCAAAGAAGATCTATTTCCAATTCTGCACAAACTATCTCACAAAATAGAAGTAGAAGGTACTCTACCCAACTCATTTTATGAAGCCACTATTACTCTGATACCTAAACCACAGAAAGACGCAACAAAGATAGAGAACTTCAGACCAATTTCTCTTATGAATATCGATGCAAAAATCCTCAATAAAATTCTCGCTAACCGAATCCAAGAACACATTAAAGCAATCATCCATCCTGACCAAGTAGGTTTTATTCCAGGGATGCAGGGATGGTTTAATATACAAAAATCCATCAATGTAATCCATTATATAAACAAACACAAAGACAAAAATCACATGATCATCTAGTTAGATGCAGAAAAAGCATTTGACAAGATCCAACACCCATTCATGATAAAAGTTTTGGAAAGATCAGGAATTCAAGGCCCATACCTAAACATGATAAAAGCAATCTACAACAAACCAGTAGCCAACATCAAAGTAAATGGAGAGAAACTGGAAGCAATCCCACTAAAATCAGGGACTAGACAAGGCTGCCCACTTTCTCCCTACCTTTTCAACATAGTACTTGAAGTATTAGCCAGAGCAATTCGACAACAAAAGGAGATCAAGGGGATACAAATTGGAAAAGATGAACTCAAAATATCACTTTTTGCAGATGATATGATAGTATATATAAGTGACCCTAAAAATTCTACCAAAGAACTCCTAAACCTGATAAACAGCTTCGGTGAAGTAGCTGGATATAAAATAAACTCAAACAAGTCAATGGCCTTTCTCTATACAAAGAATAAACAGGCTGAGAAAGAAATTAGGGAAACAACACCCTTCTCAATAGTCACAAATAATATAAAATATCTTGGCGTGACTCTAACTAAGGAAGTGAAAGATCTGTATGATAAAAACTTCAAATCTCTGAAGAAAGAAATTAAGGAAGATCTCAGAAGATGGAAAGATCTCCCATGCTCATGGATTGGCAGGATCAACATTGTAAAAATGGCTATCTTGCCAAAAGCAATCTACAGATTCAATGCAATCCCCATCAAAATTCCAACTCAATTCTTCAACGAATTGGAAGGAGCAATTTGCAAATTTGTCTGGAATAACAAAAAACCTAGGATAGCAAAAAGTCTTCTCAAGGATAAAAGAACTTCTGGCGGAATCACCATGCCAGACCTAAAGCTTTACTACAGAGCAATTGTGATAAAAACTGCATGGTACTGGTATAGAGACAGACAAGTAGACCAATGGAATAGAATTGAAGACCCAGAAATGAACCCACACACCTATGGTCACTTGATCTTCGACAAGGGAGCTAAAACCATCCAGTGGAAGAAAGACAGAATTTTCAACAATTGGTGCTGGCACAACTGGTTGTTATCGTGTAAAAGAATGCGAATCGATCCATACTTATCTCCTTGTACTAAGGTCAAATCTAAGTGGATCAAGGATCTTCACATAAAACCAGAGACACTGAAACTTATAGAGGAGAAAGTGGGGAAAAGCCTTGAAGATATGGGCACAGGGGAAAAATTCCTGAACAGAACAGCAATGGCTTGTGCTGTAAGATCGAGAATTGACAAATGGGACCTAATGAAACTCCAAAGTTTCTGCAAGGCAAAAGACACCGTCAATAAGACAAAAAGACCACCAACAGATTGGGAAAGGATCTTTACCTATCCTAAATCAGATAGGGGACTAATATCCAACATATATAAAGAACTCAAGAAGGTGGACTTCAGAAAATCAAATAACCCCATTAAAAAATGGGGCTCAGAACTGAACAAAGAATTCACACCTGAGGAATACCGAATGGCAGAGAAGCACTTGAAAAAATGTTCAACATCCTTAATCATCAGGGAAATGCAAATCAAAACAACCCTGAGATTCCACCTCACACCAGTCAGAATGGCTAAGATCAAAAATTCAGGTGACAGCAGATGCTGGCGTGGATGTGGAGAAAGAGGAACACTCCTCCATTGTTGGTGGGAGTGCAGGCTTGTACAACCACTCTGGAAATCAGTCTGGCGGTTCCTCAGAAAATTGGACATAGTACTACCGGAGGATCCAGCAATACCTCTCCTGGGCATATATCCAGAAGATGCCCCAACAGGTAAGAAGGACACATGCTCCACTATGTTCATAGCAGCCTTATTTATAATAGCCAGAAGCTGGAAAGAACCTAGATGCCCCTCAACAGAGGAATGGATACAGAAAATGTGGTACATCTACACAATGGAGTACTACTCAGCTATTAAAAAGAATGAATTTATGAAATTCCTAGCCAAATGGATGGACCTGGAGGGCATCATCCTGAGTGAGGTAACACATTCACAAAGAAACTCACACAATATGTATTCACTGATAAGTGGATATTAGCCCCAAACCTAGGATACACAAGATATAAGATATAATTTGCTAAACACATGAAACTCAAGAAGAATGAAGACTGAAGTGTGGACACTATGCCCCTCCTTAGATTTGGGAACAAAACACCCATGGAAGGAGTTACAGAGACAAAGTTTGGAGCTGAGATGAAAGGATGGACCATGTAGCGACTGCCATATCCAGGGATCCACCCCATAATCAGCATGCAAACGCTGACACCATTGCATACACTAGCAAGATTTTATTGAAAGGACCCAGATGTAGCTGTCTCTTGTGAGACTATGCCGGGGCCTAGCAAACACAGAAGTGGATGCTCACAGTCAGCTAATGGATGGGTCATAGGGCTCCCAATGGAGGAGCTAGAGAAAGTAGCCAAGGAGCTAAAGGGATCTGCAACCCTATAGGTGGAACAACATTATGAACTAACCAGTACCCCGGAGCTCTTGACTCTAGCTGCATATATATCAAAAGATGGCCTAGTCGGCAATTACTGGAAAGAGAGGCCCATTGGACTTGCAAACTTTATATGCCCCAGTACAGGGGAACACCAGGGCCAAAAAGGGGGAGTGGGTCGGCAGGGGAGTGGGGGTGGGTGGATATGGGGAACTTTTGGTATAGCATTGGAAATGTAAATGAGTTAAATACCTAATAAAAAATGGGAAAAAAAAGAAGTATTTACAAAAATATATCTATGAAATTATGAGGATATTAAGTACTAAATTATGTGAGCATTGAGGAGGAATGAGATCCAACCAAATTTTGCAAGTCCTGCAACATTCTCCATGCTTCAGCACAGCTTTAGTTGTGGGAGTATCAGTTATAGGGCTGTAACTTTTGTTTTCTTCATTTATAATTTACTGTTAATCTCCTTTCTCCACCATTCAATATGGTCAGTAGTTTCCATGTGGAAGGACTTTCTAATGAATGGCATCTAGTGAAAAAGAGAAAAAATTTAAAAAAGAGTCTCTATGCTAGAGCCAACTGTACAAACAATTCATAGTTATTCTCCAAATGCAGGGCTCAAAGAACACAGAGGCTCCTCTAGCTGGTGCACAGATCTTAAGTTTGGCCCCACAGCATGACTGGGAACCTATTAACAATTCTCACTCAGGTCATATAGCTATGGAGCATTCCAATTTATTGAGTTCTTGAGAAAAAGCCATTTGGAAGCTTATCTCCCTAAAAGTGAAGATTGGACTGAAATTTATGAAAAGTTAGAATAATTTTTAATGTGAAAAATCATTCCACACACACACATTAAAAAAATACATGAAGGCAAAATTGACAGCAATATATTTGACACAACAACCACCCACACACACCTACACACACCACACCCACACCCACACACACAGAGAGAGAGAGAGAGAGAGAGAGAGAGAGAGAGAGAGAGAGAGAGAGAGAAAGAGGGAGAGGGAGGGAGGGAAAGAGGGAAGAGGGGAAGAGGTGGAGAGACAGATGTACACTTACAATACTTATTTTTAAGTCAAGTTGTCAAAACTTGACACAGTCAATGTTCAGGAAGAGATGTATATGGCAAACACTCGTCAGGGACAGACTGTCATGATAAAGACAGCATAGGAGGAAACAACAAGTTCATCTGTGGCATTGAGAGCCTGAATGGGCCCTTCTCACATTTGGTTGGATTTAGAATCCAAGATTTAGTTCAGAACCACCAAGCTCCCTCCTTCTTGCCCCACGGATGTACTTCGGCTAGGGCACAGTCACAAAGGTTCCACAACATTTCTAGACAGTTTCCCAGTTTGAGACAACTGAGACTGTGGGAGAAATACCCCCCCAATCTTAATTAAACTAAGCCACACAACTGCAAAATATTTTTGAAAACAGATAAATTTCAATTTTGTAAAGAGAACAAAGAGCTCTACTTTGAAATGGACTGAATTAGTCTTTAGGTTCCATTGTGCACCCTAAATGAAATATAATGTAAAAGATTCCGTTTTCTATGTAGCAAGTGAGGGCTGAAAACAACACACTAATGGAGATAAAATGCAAAAAAAAAAAAAACTGGGATATATAGTAACAATCCGAAATGACTGTGTGAAAAACAATGTATTTATACAGGTTAACTGTCCTATTGACCACACGGCCATTCATCATTGTGTTAGGGGAAACAATCTAGTGACTAATCATCAGGGTTTGACAGTAAAATCTTTTGGCTCAATACACCAGACATTAGCTGAAAAATGATTTACAAGAATGTAATGCCCTTTGGTGTCTTCTCTGTGAATCTGTTGTATGGATGCCCTGTCGTTGGTTGTTTTAGTTGTTGGTGTTGTTTTAAAATAGATATATTGAATGCAAAAGCAAGTGGCAGGAGCCCAAAAGTTCTTTGCATCCTCTCTTTCTCCTTCCCATAACTTTCTAATTTTCCCAATCCCCACATTCATTCAAAAATTCAGAAGTTCAAAAAATACAGAAACTCATTCATCATCTTTAGTTTGTGCTTGCATGCTGGCTGCAATTATCTTGTAAGCATTAAAAATCAGGCTAAAATACTTCCTATGTTCAACAGGGTTTCATTGATGTGAAGAGACATCATGACTCAGGAAACTCTTATAGGGAAAATTTAATTGAGGTTGTCTTACAGATTCAGAGGGTCAGTATATTATTATCTTGGTAGGAAGCATGGAAGCATCCAGGTAGAGGAGGTGCTGGGGAAGGAACTAATTGGTCTATATCTTAGTCTGAAGGCAACCAGGAGGAAGCTTGTGGCCACAGGTAGCAAGGAAGAGGATCGATTTGCGTCACTGGGCAGAGATTGTGCACTACATAAAAGCAAGCCTACACAATGATACACTTCCTCAAACAAGCCAACACCTTGTAATTGTGCCACATTTCATGGGCAAAATATATTCTAATCAACACACTGCATCATAGGAAATTGGCAGAGAGACATAAAGAAAGATACTGCATGATTGCATTCCTCTGGTCACAAGTGCTATATACCTACACGCTTATATGCACACACACACAAACACACATGCCTATCTGATATGCATAATAATAATGTGCAGTCTAGGGTCCTTTCGCGATTGGATTGGATCAGGCGCTGTGTTCCACTCACTAGAGGTCTTAGGATCCCGTGGAGGATCCTGTGTGGGTCCTTGCCGGTGTCCGAAGAATCCCCCGGGCCAGAGACCCTGGTGCTCTATTGATCTACTTCTGTTGTCCAATTGCTCTGGCTAGGATTTCAAGTGCTATATGGAATAGATAGGAAGAAAGTGGGCAGCCTTGTCTAGTCCCTGATTTTAGTGGGATTGGTTTTAGTTTCTCTCCATTTAGTTTGATGATCACTACTGGTTTGCTATATACTGCTATTTTTATGTTTAAGTATGGGCCTTGAATTCCTGATCTTTCCATGACTTTTATCATGAATGGGTGTTGGATTTCCTTAAATGATTTCTCAGCATCTAAGGAGATGATCATGCGGTTTTTGTTTTTGAGTTTGCTTATATAGTGGATTACGTTGATGTGTTTCCTTATATTAAACCATCACTGCATCTATGGGATGAAGCCTACTTGATCATTATTGATGATCTTTGTGATATGTTCTTAGATTCAGTTTGCATGGACTTTATTGAATATTTTTGCATCGATATTCATAAGGGAAACTGGCCTTAAGTCCTCTATTTTGTTGGGACTTTATATGGTTTAGTTATCAGAGTAATTGTGGCTACTATATAGAATGAATTGAATAGAGAACATTCTGTTTCTATTTTGTGAAATAGTTTGAGAACAGTTGGAATTAATTCTTTTTTGCAGGTCTGATAGAACTCTGCACTAAACCCATGTGGGTGGTCCTGGGCATTATTTGGTTCGGAGACTATTAGTGACTGCTTCTATTTCTTTAGGTGATATGGGGCTGTTTAGATCTTTATTCTTATCTGGATTTAACTTTGGTACCTGATTTCTGTCTAGAAAATTGTCCATTTTGTCCAAGTTTTCCAGTTTTTTTAGTATAGCCTTTTGTAGTAGGATGTGATGATGCCTAGGATTTCCTCAGGTTCTGGTCTTATGTCTCCCTTTTCATTTATGATTTTGTTAACTAGGATACTATCCCTGTGCCCTCTAGTTTGTCTTGCTAAGGGTGTATCTATCTTGATACTATTTCAAAGAACAGGCTCCTGGTTTGGTTGATACTTTGAATAGATCTTTTTGTGCCCACTTGGTTGATTCCAGCACTGAGTTTGATTTTTTTCTGCTATCTACTCCCCCTTGTAAATTTGCCTCCTTTTGTTCTAGAGCTTTTAGGTGTGCTGTCAAGCTCTTAGTGTGTGCTCTCTCTTGTTTCTTTTTGGTGGCACTCAGAGCTGTTGGTTTTCTTTGTGGGACTACATTCATTGTGTCCCATAAGTTTGGGTATATTGTCCCTTCATTTTCATTAAACTCTAAAAAGTGTTTAATTTCTTCCGTGACCAAGTTATAATTGAGTAGAGTGTTGTTCAACTTTCACGTGAATGGTAGCTTTCTATTATTTATGTTGTTATTGAAAATCAGCCTTCCTCCATGGTGATGTGATAGGGTGTATGGGATACTTTCAATATATTTGTTGAGTCCTGTCTTGTGACTGATTATATGGTCTATTGTGGAGAAGGTACCATGAGGTGCTGAGAGGAAGATATATCCTTTTGTTTTAGGGTAAAATGTTCTGTAGATATCTATTAAATCCATTTGTTTCATAAATTCTGTTATCTTCAATGTGTCTCTGTTTAGTTTCTATTTCCAGGAACTTTCTATTGATAACAGTGGGTTGTTGAAGTCTCCCACGATTATGGTGTGCAGTGCAATGAGTGATTTGAGCTTTACTAAAGTTTCTTTAATGAATGTGGATGCCTTAGCATTTGGAGCATAGATATTCAGAATTGAGGATTCATCTTGGAAGATTTTACCTTTCATGAGCATTAACTGTCCCTTCTTATCTTTTTTGATAACTTTAGGTTGGAAATTGATTTTATTCTATATTAGAATAACTACTCCAGCTTATTTCTTCAGACCATTTCCTTGGAAAATTGTTTTCCAGCCTTTTACTATGAGGTAGTATCTGGTTTTGTCCCTGAGGTGGGTTTCTTTTATGCAGCAAAATGTTGTGTATTGTTTATATAACCAGTCTGTTAGTCTATTTGTTTTTATTGGTGAATTGATTCCAGATTAAGGCAACTTCAGACCAACTTCTCTTATGAATATCAATGCAAAAATACTCAATAAAATTCTCCCCAAACTAAAAGGGCTATTAGGTCCTTTTCTGATAGTCAAAACTGCAATGAGAACTGCCAGTTTTCCAAGTGTCACTGGCTAATTGTTTTTAGATAGTAACTAGGCTTTCTCCTACTCAGAGCACATTCCAAAAGGTTGTATAACAATTAACCAAAGGTCATCAGAAGGGAACTAATGATTTATTATAGGTTCTAGGGTAAAATATAAAATATTGATCGGGTTTAGCTATACAAAACTTCACTAATATCTTAGTTATGGTTTGATACCTTCAGTGAACCTGTTGATCTGAGACAGTTGATGAACTTTGTAACATGTGCTCATGTATTCTGAAATATGTATAAGTGCTGAGGACAAAGAGACGAGGAAAATCGAGAGAGAAGATTTTTTTTTTTTGCCTTTCTCCACTTAGACTATTTTTTTTCCTTTTACCCACTTAGAAGAATTTTTCCCTTTCTGCACTTAGGATCTTTCTGCTTTTCCCCTTATATAACTTTCATAGGAAATTTTTTACAACTTAGTAATAAATTCTATAATGACTTCTCTAAATTCCTTCTCTTTAAGTGACATCTGGCTAGTAGGCTCAAATTTAGAGCCCAGCAATTCCTGATGAGCTAGAAAAAAGGCTGCATTGCTTAATCCTCCTCTGTTAGGCTACAGGTGTTAATCACCTAAGCCAGCCTACCCTCAGAAAGACCAAGTACTTTTTAGAAGTTATCATCAGCATTTCAGTACAATTTGAGAACTAGAAAGCCCTGAGACACTTCCATTTTAAAGCCATTGCCAGGGTCCTACTCTGTGACTCCACTGCTATCCTGGCTCAGAGCAATCCTGGACCTCAAACTCTACTATAGAGCAGTAGTGATAAAAACAAAACAAAACAAAAACAAAAACAAACAAAAAAACAAAAAACAAAAAAAACAAAAACTACATGGTATTGATACAGAGACTGACAGATGGATCCGTGGACTAGAACTGAAGAACCAGAAAGTAAACCACACATTTATGGACACTTGATATTTGACAAAGAAGCAAAAAAAAAAAAAAAATACAGCAGAGGACTGCCAGGTCTGGGTTTATTCAGAGAAGATGCACCAAACCCTCAAGAGACTGGAGGCCACAGACAGTCCCTTGGGTAGGTCTGGTGAGGTGGGGGTTGAAGAAAGTTTTGTGGAAATGGTGGGCGGTGGTATGGGATGTGGAATAGTCAGAGGGTGGACCTGGAGAGGTATAACAACTGGAGTGTGAAGAAAAGATTAAGTAAATCAAAAAAGCTAAATAAATAAATGAATAAATAAATAAATAAATAAATAAATAAATAAATAAATAAATAAATAAATAAATAAATAAATAAATAAATAAATTCTTAATGAACGCTGGCTTTTAAAGAAGGTTTCTTTCTTTTGAGTACATTCTCTCTCTCTCTCTCTCTTTCTCTCTCTCTTTCTCTCTCTCTCTTTCTCTCACCTTTCTCCTCTTTCTTCTCTTCCTATTTCTCACTTGCTGATTTACTGCAGAATATTTATCAACAGTCACCTCTTATTCTACCTATGTTTAGAAGGGAATGAGTCTCTGCCTCTTTAAGGTATCTAAGGGAGTTTTTTTTTTCCTACAAAATTAAAATGAGAGTATTGGCCTGGAAATTACCCAATGCTTGTTTTGTAGTGTGTAGCACTTTCCTGATACTTCCAGAGGAGTTCCTATTGGTTAAAAATTTGTGTCTGTGTATCAGAGGGAGAAAAATAAATGAAGAAAGAGAGGATAAGGTGGGAGTACTCATTGTTTTTTAATTGCTGAGAAATAATCTATGCATTAGACACACCAGTGCTTTGGTCATTTCCCAGATAAAACACCTGCTTTTAGCTAACAACGATTACAAACACATATATTAAAAATATGTAAGTATATATTTGTGAGAATATGTTTTCCATTGATTTAATTATCAGAAATAATATTTTTCAGTCCTATACTTAATTTGTGTAGCCCCTAGATATGAATCCCTGAAATATGTGTACTTGGGCTTTTGAAATATATTGAGATAGCTATCCAGGCTCTATTCTAATCTATCAGAACAATGTATGTCAGTTATAATAAGTATATAATATCTCTAACATAATTACTGAATAATATATAGATAAAGCAAGACATCAAACTTTCGCCCTTAGAGATGCCCAGACAAAGATAGCTGATAACAAACAGCTCTGAAAAGATAGTTAATAAAATTTATATTTGTCCACTTTGGTGAAGTAAAACCCCTCTGCACAGATATTTCTTTCATGATATAGAATAGAGGTCTTAACTGTCACAGAACAGATTTATATAGTTTGTCAAGGCATTCTTTACATGATTACAAAAGAGGTCGAATATTTATGACATAGTCTTTAGTTGAATTGAACTTTTATAAAGAGAAATTTGACAAAATATAATATTTACTCTATGGGTAATTTCAAAAAATAGAATGGTTTGCACGGAACAAGTTTGTATTGGAAGGATTAGAAGTTCCAAGTTATCCTTGGTTACATACTAAGTTGGGGCCAGCCTAGGCTATATGACAACCTATCTGAAAATAGGAAATTACTGGAACCAGTAGTTTGTCTTTATGAATCCTGTACTTTGGAGACTGAATCATGAGCAATATCAGAAGTACAAGGACTATCAGTACCAGAAAGTATAAAAAGAATTTCTCCAAATAAAAATAATTTAAGAGTTATACTTAGGGGCGTGATTAAGTTGCCAGGGAATAAAAGTACTTTGAGTTTAGAGTGGTCAGTAATGAGGAGTGAGTATTGCTCTTGCACAGGACTCACTTTGGGTAGCTCACAGTCACCTTTAGCTTGAGCTTCAGGAGGCCTCTGGCACCTGTGGGCAGGTGCATTTACTTACACACGTATGTACGTACCTACACACACACACACACACACACACACACACACACACATACACACACACACACACACACACACACACACACACATTCACATTTAAATAATAGGGAAAAGTACTTTGCTTTATCTATCAGTTTAAAGGAAGTTTGAGTTGAATGTACTAAAAAGAGTTGCCTCATAACCAAAGTATGAAATCTGCTAGTCTTCCACAAATTAGGTGACTTAGAGCCACTAGCCAAATAAATTACACCCTATAAAATCAAATAACCCCATTAAAAATGGGGCTCAGAACTGAACAAAGATTTCTCACCCGAGGAATACCGAATGGCAGAGAAGCACCTAAAAAACTGTTTAACATCCTTAATCATCAGGGAAATGCAAATCAAAACAACCCTGAGATTCCAACTCACACAAATCAGAATGGCTAAGATCAAAAATTCAGGTGACAGCAGATGCTGGCGTGGATGTGGAGAAAGAGGAACACTCCTCCATTGTTGGTGGGATTACAAGCTTGTACAACCATGCTGGAAATCAGTCTGGCGGTTCCTCAGAAAATTGGCATAGTAATACCAGAAGATCTAGCAATACCTCTTCTGGGCATATATCCAGAAATGCCCCAACCGGTAAGAAGGACTCATGCTCCACTATGTTCATAGCAGCCTTATTTATAATAGCCAGAAGCTGGAAAGAACCCAGATTCCCCTCAACAGAGGAATGGATACAGGAAATGTGGTACATTTATACAATGGAGTACTACTCAGCTATTAAAAAGAATAAATTTATGAAATTCCTAGCCAAATGGATGGACCTTGAGGGCTTCATCCTGAGTGAGGTAACCCAATCACAAGGGAACTCTCACAATATATTCTCAGTGATAATTGGATATTAGCCCAGAACCTTAGGATACCCGATATAAGATATAATTTGCTAAAAACATTAAACTCAAGAGAACGAAGACCAAAGTGTGGACACTTTGCCCTTCTTAGAATATGGAATCGAAACACCCATTGAAGGAATTACAGAGACAAAATTTGGAAGTGTGACGAAAGGATGGACCATCTAGTGATTGCCTTATCCAGAGATCCATCCCATAATCAGCTTCCAAATGCTGACACCATTGCATACACTAGCAAGATTTTGCTGAAAGGACCCAGATATAGCTGTCTCTTCTGAAACTATGCCAGGGCCTAGCAAATAAAGAAGTAGATGCTCACAGTCAGCTATTGAATGGACCACAGGGCCCCCAATGGAGGAATTAGAGAAAGCACCCCAGGAACTAAGGGAACTTCAACCCTATAGGTGTAACAACAATATGAACTAAGCAGTACCCCGGAGCTCTTGTCTCAAGCTGCATATGTATCAAAAGATAGTCTAGTCGGCCATCACTGCAAAGAGAGGCCCATTGGACTTGTAAACTTTATATGCCCCTGTACAGGGGAATGCCAGGGCCAATAAGGGGGAGTAGGTAGATAGGGGAGTGGGGGTGGGTGGGTATGGGGGACTTTGGTATAACATTGGAAATGTAAATGAGCTAAATACCTAATAAAAATGGAAAAAAATAAATTACACCCTAGACATGTAGAGCCATGAGGTCCACTGGATAACTGTGGATAGAGATTGATGGTAGGGCTATTGGATTATGTACGGGGAGGCTTAAATAAAACTGAGAGAGTCACAGTCTCATGTGATAGAGCTTGCTTTTGTTTGTGGTTGGTATTATATAGTATTATAATCCTTACTTGCTTTCGAGACATATTCCATATAGTTCAGACTGTCCTTTATCTCACTTAATAGCTCAATATGACTATGAACCACTGATCCTCCTGCTTTCATTTACCAGAACAGCTAGGATTAAAGAGATGCCCTACTTGATGCAGTTTTAGAGAACAAACCCAAGGCTTCATGCATGAGAATAAAGCACTCTACCAAATCTACTTCCAAAGCTGCAAGCCTTCTGTTAATGATAAGTCCAAGACAACATTTCTTAACCTTAACACATCATGCCTATGGCTATATTCATTAAAGTCCTCTGCTATCTAATTCAATATCAACTTCACACAAGCCAGAGCCATTTGAGAATATTGAATTTCAATTGAGAAAATAACCCCACCAAACTTTTGCCTGGAAAAGGCTTCTTGAATTTTATTAATTAATGATAGCTATGGAAGGATATCCCAGTTGGCAGTATCAGCTCTGGACTTATGGTACTGGATGCTATTAAAAAAATGTAGGCTGATCAAAACATGGGGAATATGCCAGTATGCAATTTTCCTACATGTCCACTACTTCAGGTCTTACCTGCTCCAAATTCCAGTCTAGGGTTTCTGGTGTGACTTTCATGTATGATGAATTACAAACTGAACTATGAACCAAACCATTTTCTCTCCCAGTTGATGTAGTTCATGATGTCTTATCACCTAAATACAATCCCTAACTAAGGCAAGTTAGTATGCCATTGTGGCTCACTTGGAATACCAAGTACTGAATGTTCACGGTGGGCCAGATAGAGCATAGAAATAATGAACTTCACTGCTCATGATAATGCATACCTACTATCTATGTACATGAAAGACAGGAGGATGAGTGTAAGTTCAATGCAATGCTGAGCTACCTAGGGAGGTTCTGAGTCCAAAACAAAAAAAAACAAAAAAAAAAAAACAAAAACAATAACAAAAACAAAGAAACACAAAACAGAAGGTTAATGAGATGCTAAACAAATAAATCACTTGCTAAGAAATTGTGATGGCCTTTATTCCATTCTCAGAACATACATGAATGTAAAGAGGGAACTGCATTCAGCAAAGTGATGCTCTGACTTCCACATGTGCTCTAGATCAGATATGCTACCACATAATAATAATAATAGTAATAATAATAATAATAATAATAATAATGATGATGATGATGATGATGATGATAAAAAATAATGTGTTTTAAAACTGAAAAGAAAATTTATTCAGTCATATTATATTAGGCTTATAAAAAAAACTAGCACTGAGGAAGAGAAAATGCAGTAGTATTGAAAGTTTGAGGCAAGCATGAACTGCATTAAGAAGGTTAGCACCTTATAACTTTCTGTAGGTATCCTGGCCAAAACAAGGTACATGAAAGTTTATTTTACACACAAATTCAGACTATAGTCCATCACTGTTGGGGCATCAGTGCAACAGGAAGTAGCAGAAACTTGACACAAGTCAAGAGTAGATATCAAGGAATTGATGTGTGTATGGTTACAAGAGCTTAATTTGCTTTCTTTATTCTCATACACTCCAGAATCCCCATCGTAAATAATGGTGCCACAACAAGGGAAGTTCTTTCCATAGAAATTAAAAGTAATCAAGGTGCAGGCCCACAACCATGCTCACAGACTAAGTAGTATAGACAATCCTTCATTCAGATTTCCCTCCCAGGCAATTCTATATTGTGTTAAGTATATAACATTAACCACCACAGCTTCATTCATTGTTAACCAGTCACATAGACACATCACATTATGTTTTAGACATAACCTACCAACACTTATTTCCAAAGTTCTCTGTGTGTTTAATAATGCTAAATACAGTTCAACTTTAAAAGTCTTCATAGTCTTTAAAAACTTTAACACATCAAAAAATGTATTGTGATATCTTGTAGAAAATTATGTTATTGCTATGCATAATAGAATAATGTAAAAATTCTTATCACAAAATAAAAATAAGTATTAGGAATAGCAAATGATGACTATACAAAAAGCCAAAATCAAGCAGAGAAATGAAATCCTCCATTTCTGGGGCTTTTCATGGAGAAATCAGCTTTGGTGTTCCAATTCCTCTACATATGCTATCGTCAGCACACACAGATTTTCTCAGCATTTAAACTGATTCCATTTCTCACCTCCAGATGTCTTTGTCCAGATATTAGATCATGTCCCATCATCCTGGCCTTTCTAATACTCTGGAATCTCTATAGTAGCTTAAACCTTACCTTCATAACTTCATGCAACAGCCTCTTGGGGCTTCTTTGCCAGGATTCAAACTCTCTCACACATTTCTGGCCTCAGCTGTTCTTAAAGACTGTCTTAGTATTGCATCTTTCATATATTAAATTTAGAAAATGTAGACATTGCCACCAAATTTCAAGACTGGCCCAAGAGGTAACCTAGTTTCACTGGACCATAGCTGTAACATCATATCTACAGTTAATGTATCTGAAACGTTTGACCATGTTTCATCAACACTAGTATCATTGGCGAATGTAAAACATACAGAGTTCCTAAAGCTTTTTAATCATTCCCAATTCTAAGGTATGTTAATTTTAGTTTTAAACAAATTCAACATATATATTTTTGGTATGAACTTCATTGTACAAAATTACATTTCAAGGACTTGTGACTTTGTAATTAAAAATATGAACATAAGATGTTAAAAAAACATAAAATGTATGCACAATGAAATGTTTTGTCCACAGACATCCAAATTCTCTCAACATGTCTTACAATTTCTAGCCTCCATTCTCCATTTAATGTTGCCTTAACTCAAAAGGATTAATGATAAACACCTTCTTTCTGAAAATATATTTTTTCCAAATTCAATAAAATAAAATAAAATAAAAGCCAATTCAGTTAAAAGAATTCATTTCTTTCTGCTGGAAAACTCAAGTTGATCGTGCTGTGCTTTAAACTATTTCGAGTATTTGATATGCTCTCTAAATTATAGAGTTTGACTCACATCTTAAGGGTACCCTGAGAAGTTCTGGAAAATAATTTTATAATATTCAGTCAAGTTCCTACAAATCCAAAGTAACCAAAATATCTTTAGAAATCTCCAACCCTTGTAAAAACATATTATCTTGCAGATTTTATAGTATATACACCTGTACTGGCTAGTTTGATGTAAACTTGACACAGCTGGTGTTATCACAGAGAAAGGAGCTTCAGTTGAGGAAATGCCTCCATGAGATCCAAATCTAAGGCATGTTCTCAACTAATGAACAAGGTGGGAAGGCCCTTTGTGGGTGGGACCATCTCTGGGCTGGTAGTCTTGGGTTCTATAAGAGAGCAAGCTGAGCAAGCCCGGGGAAGCAAGACAGTAAAGAACATCCCTCCATGGCCTCTGCATCAGCTCCTGATTCCTGAACTGTTTGAGTTCCAGACCTGACCTCCTTAGTGATGTAAGCCAATAAATCCCTCCTTCTTCCCCAAATTGCTTCCTGGTCATGATGTTCTGTCCAGGAATAAAAATCCTGACTAAGACAACACCCTATCCTGTTACATATATTATGCTATTTTTTTCTAAGCCCAGTTCATACAGATAATTATGTCTGACAGAAAATAAAGCTCATTAATTTGAACAAAGTGTTTCAATAACAGAATTTACTGTGGTCTTGGAGGGTTAACATGGTGAGTCAAAAAATGAGATGAACTGCCTTGTTGCTGCTCTAAGAACTTAAGAGGTTTTTTTGCAATGATGATTTGTGGGAATTTAAAAGGTATACATAACTACATGTGTATTGTATGTGTGTGTGTGTGTGAGAGAGAGAGAGAGAGAGAGATTAGGATAAAATAATTTGTATTATTATTATTAACAATTTTTCATACAATATATTTTGAGCATGTGTCCCATCCCTGAATTCCTCCCAGATTTTTTCCAACAATCAAACCCAATTTAATGTTCTTTCTCTTTCTTTCTCTCTCTTTTTCTTTCTCTCTCTAAATGAAAAAAGCAAAAAAGCCTGAATCAACAGCAAAAAAAATCATGAAATCAAAAAGCCTCAGAAAATCACACACACACAAAAAAAACACACATATATACACATACACACAGAGAGAGAGAGAGAGAGAGAGAGAGAGAGAGAGAGAAAGATAGAGAGAGAAAGTCAAAATAAACAACATCAAAGAAGTCCACAAAAATAACATGTGTTGGTGAACTCTCTGTAGGTATTAGTCAACTCTGGAATGTGGTTGACATGCACAGTAATATTCCATCAGAGAAAGAAAATGTTCTTTCATATTCCTGAGGGTCTCAATTTAGAACAGAGTCTATGTCAATTTCCCCATCTAAGTGTTGGGATCTCATCTATCTTGAACTTGTACAGATTTCATTTTTGCTACCACATTCTTGTGAATTCTTATGTTCAACACCATTTTGTCTGGAAGAGAATGAAGAGGAAACCATATTTTTATGAAACTTAATAAATAAGTTTTCTCCACTTAAGAATAAGAACAAATTTGTTCTTAGAGTTATAACATCTCTCTTTTCTAAGAGACCATCTCATTACAGATATGTGTTCATTCCAACTATGAAATAACTAATATAATAATGTAAACATTTAGTTATCTTCCAATATAGGTAAATATTTACAATATTCAACAGATTTGGTAAATCAATTCAAAACTGACATTACTAATTTGAAAATTAAATAACTGTTTATTAAAATTACTAAGGTATAAAAATAAGTATGATTGCTATCAGAAAATATTGCCTTAATAAAATTAAGAATAAGTGAAGTAACAATTTTACTTAATATAGATTGTATCTCATATTCATCAATACTATTTTAAGTTATTATAGTCTTTATTTTATGCATCTGGGATTAGATGACATGCTGAATTTCAGTGCCTGAAATAATAATTAGAGATGTTAGGTGACTGGGAGGAAACTGGATTTGATTTTTATACTGATTGTGTTTTTATAATACTAATATTTAAATCCATTGGTGACTACACTAAAGCTTTTTGAATCACTTTTTTTCAAATTTTAGAATCTTATGCTACATCTTACACTACATAGCAAGGCATTATTCAACAGATTCTTAATTTGTTAAATTGTTCTTTGTGAATGACAATGATGTGTAAGAATATTAAAATCATCAATATACTCACCAAATACCTACAATGTTTTTAATATGTTGAAGGAATTTTTATATTCTGCACCTTTTAGAAAAATATCTTAATGTTCATTAGACACAGCCCTGGAAGGAATTAGGGTAATTTTTTTCTATGAGCTTAGAGATGGATGAGTCCTTCAGAAACATTTAGAATTTCTTTTTACCATGAGCATTCTTGAATCTCGACTGTCCTGACCCATGAAACAATCGAACAGGGTCTGAGAAACCACCTAAGGAGAGAATGGGGATCAAGAAACACAAAGAATGGACAGCAAGACAAAAAAAAAAAAAAAAAAAAAAACAACAACAAAAACCTGATCAAGCTGACAAATTTTGTTTTTCACAGGCAGGTTTTATACCCATAGAAAAAGGAAATGGGGAGTGAAAATGATGCGAAATCACTTTGTTTCTGGGGGAGTGCACCTGATCCCCAAAGCAGGATATTGACTAGGTAAAAAAAGTTCAGCAGGAGGAACAGAACAGAGTGTGTTGCTAAGTACCTGTCCACAAGATCTATAGCTATTTGTTCTTAACTGGGACTAGTACTTTCTTACAGAGGCCTCAACTTTTCCCACAGAAATCTCAACTAAGATAGGACTTTTCCACTAAGGCCAAAACTTTGTTAGAAAGGACTTCTGGCTGACAAGGCAGTTAACTTCACCCACAGTCAGTCCCAACACTTGTCTATAAATACTGCACCTGGAAATTAAAAATAATATTTGTTTGCATGATATGTAAGCAGGAACATGTCTTGATTGGATTAACAAATTTTGGATTAGAATGGCTAGAAGATAAATACGAAAAGACAAATTAAAATTAAGTTAACTATTGGGTAAGTAAACCTAAATAATATCCTTTATTGGCAAAACCAGAAACTAATATATAGAAAAACCATCAAAGTTTCAACATTAAGGTCAAAAGAGCTATGAAACAAAAACCTTTTTAAAAGTAGGGATGTGAAAATTTTAATTTCTCATTTGTTTAGTGTTGCATGAGACTGTAGAAAAAATAGTGACAATGGGATAGAAGTCAACATAAGATTCAAAGTCACACAAAACATTAAAATAGACAGCATTTGCTAAATAAAAGTGTAATTTCAAAACTTAGTGAAATATTTATTAATAAAATACTATTTGAAAGCATGGGGCAATGAGCAGTCTAAAGCCCACACTAAAATGTTAGCTTATCTTTGGAGTTATTAATAGTATGCCAAAATTGGCATATCTTCCTTTGAGACACGGATGCATTTGATGAAATCATATTCTCTCTAAAATTTTCATAACATCAACACTGCTGACAAGTATGAAGAAAGCAATGACTTGACTAGCTATTGATGTTGCAGTAAGTTTGTATTTTATTTTAATTTATTTACATACCAATATCCCACCTCCTGATCCCACTTCCTACAGTTCTTCAACCCATTCTTCTTCCCCATTTCCTCTGAGAGGGTGTTCCACAAGCCACCCACCCCATCTCACCTCAACATATCCCACACCAGCATCCATGATGAATCAAGTCTCTCCAGGATTCAGTCTATCGTTTCCCACTGGGCTGGAAAAAGCAGTATTCTTCTACATATGTGCCAGGGGCCATTTACTAGCCCAAGTGTGCTCTTTGGCTGGTGGCTTAGTCTCTCAGATCTTCCTGGGAGTTTGGGTTAATTGACACTCTTGGTAATCCTATGGGGTTGTCATCTTCTTCAGTTCTTTCAAACTTTTATCTAACTCTTCTGTATGCATCCAATGATTAACTGTAATTATCTGCATCTGTCTCAGTCAGTTGTTGTTAGAGACACTAGGGGCCCTGTCTATTACCTGGAGGTGGTCTTTCCAGGTTCCATCTCCCCACGTTTGGGCAGTTCGGCTAAATCACCACCGAGTTTTGGGAGCCTCTCACATCCCAGGTCTCTGGGCCTTTCTAGAATTCCTAAGAGCTCCCCACCACCAGACTACACATCTGGTACATGGATCAGACCCCCTGAAACTGGAATCATGGATGATTTCAACTTACAAAGAATGTGTAGAGAAACAAATGTTTTCTCTGGAAGAGTACTGGCTATCACTCCTAACCACTGAGCAATCTCTCCAATACAAGAATAGTATTTCTTTAAGACAAGATGTCTTTTCTAGAAGTTCTTATATTGGACATTATAGATAAAATCTTTTGTTACATGATGTTAATTATCTGAGAATATGTTTCCCATCTGTACCTTAAATACTAGATTAATTTATAATGTTAACTGTCACTAAACAACATTAATAACTATTTTTCATTCCATTTTTCATGCAGGTTATTGAATACTAAATAAATAGTCTGATGTTATGCTGGGCATGGTTGTGCACGCCTTTATTCCCAGCATATGGGAGGCAGAGGCAGGTGGATTTCTGAGTTCGAGGCCAGCCTGGTCTACAAAGTGAGTTCCAGGACAGCCAGGGCTATACAGTGAAACTCTGTCTCACAAAACCTAAATAAATAAATAAATAAATAAATAAATAAATAAATAAATAAATAAATAAATTAATTAATTAATTAATTAATTAATTAATTAATTAATTAATAAAAATTAAAAAAAGAAGTCTGATTTTATTGTGTGAATTGATGCATTTAAAATTAATGCAAAATATAACATATGATTATTCCCACAATTAAGATATCCATAAGATATCTTATGTGATAAAATGTTTTAGCAGTGAACTATATTTTAACAGAGAGATCATTGAGAAGCCCTTAACTTGTGTCCTTTATTATCCAAAATATGGTGTATTATGTGTATGTATGTATATATGAATGTATGCATTGTATGTGTGTGTCTTTCTGTGAGTGTATTTGAACTTTGTGAGGGTGCGAAGAGAAAGCGTTATGAACCAAGCAGTCCAGAAATGTTGGGGTGGGGTGTCTACTCTGGAGTTATACATCCCAGGATTTGGTGATATTTGAAGCCAGCAAACTCTAACAATAGTCTTACTAATATCCCCTTCTAAATTTGAATCCTATCTCTACACCCATTGCCCAAATTGTTGCTGTATGAACAATATGGATGCTGTAAATTCAAACTCTGCCCTTGTGATTCAATAACAATCTCAGTTAACTACTAAGACATCTCTTTAGATACTCTTTTGTGAACACAGACAAATAATAAAATTCTTCAAGTTTTAGAGCTTTATGATAGCTATGAATTTCAACAAGATATCATAAGGACCTATTAATGATTAGAGGTTTGGCAAAGGTAAGTGCTTGATCATGGACCATTTTCCACTTTGGTTAATGCCTCACATGTTGAATTATACCATATCCGAATATACATGAATATTTGTCTTAAGCATTACACAGAGTAAGAAAATAAACAGAACAGGAAAGTGAATGGAAGATAGTTTTGACATTACTAATTAATTTACAAAATTATTTTTAAGATGGAATTTAAATTGAGAGATAGTAATGGTTAGTGAAGTTCTTAAAAAACGAAATTTTTGTGGAGAAAATAATTGTCTACACTAGATCTTTAGGCTAGTCTGTTCCAATAGGGGAAAATAACTGGTATTGGTAAGACATAATTTTTATTTGCAGTATTTAGTAGGCTAATGCAGAAAATCATACTTTCCAAAGAAATTTGAGCTATGTAGTGAGATCCTATGGCTTAATAAGTGTTCTATTAATACAAGATACCATCACCAGGAAAATATTGTAAAATGAAACCATTTAATCATGACTTGCTTAAAGTTTCAGAGATTTAGTTCATTCTTACTGTGGTGGGAGTGCACTAGCATGTAAACAGACATGTTACTTGAGCAGTAGCGAGAGAATCTTCAGGTAGAAAGAAGAGAGAAACTCTGGTCTTGTAATGGACATTTTGAAATATCAAAATAATACCCAGTGTCAATACTTCCAAAAATGTTATACCCTTTTCAACAAGGTCATACTTATTCCAACAAGGCCATACCTGCTAACTCTTTCAATAATGTTACTTAGTACTTATTCAAGTATATGAACCTTATGGGGGCCATCCTTATTCAAACTGTTTCTAAATACTTTTTTTTTAATTGGACACTTTACTTTTTTGCATTTCAAATGTTATCTCCATTTCATGTTTTCCATCTACAACCCCTATATCCCATCTCCCCTTACCCTGATTTTATGAGGGTGCTCCCCGAACCACCTACCCACTCCTGTCTCACCGCTCTAACATTAGGCATAGAGTGTGGAATAACCACGATACAACTCACGTACTACATGAACTTCAGGAGGAAGTAAGACCAAAGAGTGGATGATTCCATCCTAATTAAAATGGGGAACAAAATAATCAAGGGACGTAGATGATGTGAGGGAATTGTTAAGAAGAGAAGAGGGGGAGCAGAAAAAGAGGGGAAGAATCAGGTATGGGAGAAGATAGGAGAGTTGTTCAGAGGGTCAGGACATTGAACAGGTGTGTATAGCAACTGGGGGATGAGGAACTGGTGGTAAAAAACATAAAGTCCCAGATGCTAAGAAAGCAAGAGCTTCCCAGGACTCCAGAAGAATGGCATTAGCTAAAATACTCCCACAAAGGGGAGGGGAAAACCTGTCGAGACTAAATATATTTTGTAAAGAGAGAAAATAAAGTATTCTCTCCCTTCCTCTTTCTCTGTTTCTGTCTGTCTGTCTCTGTCTCTCCCTCTCCTTTCCTTCATCTCTCCCTCCATAACTCCCACTCAGTTGTGTGGTGTGGTATGGTGGTGGTGGTGGTGGTGGAGATAGTGTGTGTGTGTGTGTGTGTGTGTGTGTGTGTGTGTGTGTGTGTGTGTGTGTGTGTGTGAACACACACATGCCTGTGAAGAAATGACATGGTGTGCATGTATAGGTAAGATCACATCAGAAGTCACTTTTATTTCTCTACAATATAGGACATAAGAGTCAAACTCAGGCTGTCAGGGTTGGCAGGAAACACTTCACCAGTTGAACCATCTCTACTGCCCATAACATAAAGGTCTATATCTAGTTTTGTTTAGTCTATGTATAGTTTAGCTGACTATGGATTTACTTTCTTGGTGTATCCTGGCATAAAGACATTCTTCATATTTCTTGAGTAATTGAAAGAAAGAAAGAAGGAAAGAAGGAAGGAAGGAAGGAAGGAAGGAAGGAACGAAGGAAGGAAGGAAGGAAGAATAAAATTATAATTTAGAAGTGGTATGTATTTTAAAGGATGTGATATTTGAAAAATAATTATCCCACATATGTTCAGATACATGAACTATTGGCTCCTCCATAGTCTGAGATATAAGAACTCATGGCTTCCCTAAAGCCTCAGACACATTAGTATCCCAGGTGGTGCTGTTTGAGAAGATTATGGAACTTGTATATCTTAAAACCTTGCTGGAGGAAGTATGCCAATAGAGACAGGCTTTGAGAGTTTACTACATCTCCCCCCATCCAGTTCCCTCTCTGTTTTCTGTATGTGGCTGGAGATGTGATCTCTCACCTTGCTGTTATCCATGCCCACTGCTTCTCCTGCCATTGTGAACTATCCCTCAATATTAAGCAAAGAAATAAAAAAAATCATAAAATAAAATAAAATCCCTATCTTCCATAAATCACTTTATGTCATAGTATTTTATCACAACAAGGTAAAAACTAAAATTGAAGACTTCCTTGGAATGTAAGCTGCTGTACATTAAGTTAAAATAATGAAGTCATTAGGCAAATCAATGATATTACTGAAAAAGGACTACTGAAATCCCCATAATTTTATACTTTAGCAAGTAGTACAGTAATGATGTTACTTTCAGAAATGTACTATGGTTATTTAAAATATTACTATTAAAAAAAAATAGATAAATGGTATATGAGAAATCTATCCTGACAATGTTTCTGCATATATAAAATTAATCTAAAACAAAACTTGAAGATTAAATAATTAAGCTAGAGATATTCCTTCCTTTTATGAATTTTCAGTAGGGACGTATAATTTAGGAGAAATAACAGATGTTTCAAGCCTTTGTTTAATAAGGCTTCTGCTACTCTGAAAATGTTTATGCAAACTGAAACGCCCAAAATAAAAATCAGTAAAGAAAATTGTATTTGAACACTGACATTCTTATTATGAACCACACATATGTAAACAAATTAAAATAGTAACATAAATATTTATCTTGCTAACATTTAAAGTATTGAGTAATGAAGTATTTGTGCATATTTTACTGTCTTGAAACAGAATCTCAACAATTACCTTAGGCTGTTTTTTTTAACTCAAAGGCCTCATTTCTTAGTCTTCCAAGTATGGCTGTAGTTATGAGTATTAACTACCACACCAGCAAGAATTGTTTTATATATTTACATGAAAACTATTAGCTGGGATATAGGTATCTGCAGCGTAGATTTTCTAAGAGAGAGAAGAATAAAATATTAATAAATTAGAATGTTAAAAAAATTCAGTTTTGTTGCTCATTTCCTGAACAGAAAAAAAAATCATGATTTATATACCATATATCCAGGATTATGTGTATAAGCTTGTGTGTATTTGTGTGTGTGTGTCTGCACACACATGCACATGCACACACGTGTGCATGTATCTAACTTATTTCTAAAATATAGCTTACTATAACTCTTCAAAATAAAATATCAGTTAACTCACAAAATGTCATGTTTACATGATATTAGTTCAATTTTTAGGGTAGAAACCTAGATGTCAGAAAAGTTAGTATTTTTTTTTATATTATGAAGATAGTTATAAACCCTTGAGTATGTTTGACTTTTTCCCTTTAACATAGAAATGAATAATGGTTTGAAAAGTTGGCACTCTTTTTTAAACTTTTTGTTTGATCTTCCTGAGTTTTAAATCATGCACCCAGTCCCACTTATCTCCTCATCACCTTGTATCCTGCTTCCACCATTGCAACCACCCCAACAGAATAAGAATCTCATTGTGGAATTTCTAATGTCACAGTGTATATCCCACAGTGTGCCCTTTTATCTACACTTCTTTGTTTCCAAGTTGTTCATTTTAATGAGTCTTAAGAGGTCTCTGCCTTCTACTATACTATAAGTACTAATTCATAACTGTAACTCCTCTCAGATATCCTGTTGATGCCCTTTGTCATGGAGATCCTGTAGTATGGGATCTGTAGGGTGGCCACTTTAATCTACTTCAGCAGTTCACCAATAGGGGTAAATGTTGTGGTGGGGCAATTCAAACCACAGGATCTGGGCCTGAGAGGGATCTGGCTAATCAGTCCACCAGCTCTGCCACACTACCACCATCTGGGAGAGCTTTCCTGCCCTTACCCAGCTTCCCTATCCAAAGTTGCAGCCAACAAGGGGCAGAAACAACTTTCATGCTACCATACCCTCAGTGCTGTCTCATTTGCGCCCCTGCCATCAAAGCCATATTTACTGTGCTGCCCAGACAAGGTAGAGGGGTCATACTCTACAGTGCTACAGGAGGTAAGGGATGGAGCCAGGTCTCTAATTCTCACTCCCTATGAGCATGCTCACAAGTAACCCCCCAAACCAGGGCCAGCTCCGCCCTGATGCTCAGATGAGGTGCATGTCCTAATCTCCCAAGTGCTGCAAGAGGTGATTGGGACATTATTCCTGGGCTCATGACCCCATCAGGGACAGCTCTCCTGCCAACGGTGGTGAGGGCAAAAGAGAGGGAAGGGGTCTCTCCTTTGTCCAAACCATTGCACACCACACAAGAGGCAGGACCAGTTTTCCCATGCCCATGCCCACCAGGCAGCTGATCAGAAAGCCCCAAATCTAGGGCCAGCTCTACTCTGCTGCTCAATCAAGGAAGGCTGTCACTAGAGACAGGTTTTGAGATCATATATGCTCATGTCTGGCCAGTGTGTAGACAGCCTCTTTTTGCTGCCTGTGGATGAAGATTTAGAGCTCTTGGCTTCAATTCCGGCTCTAACAAAAAAATCTTCCAGAAAACTACCATGCTTCTCAGCAAGACAATAATGAAATTAACCTCTGAAACTGTAAGTCAGCCCCAGCAAAGTTCTCTGTTTATAGGAATTACTGTGGTCATAGTGTCTCTTCATAACAACAAAACCCAAATTTCGACATCTTCCATCCTTACCCTCCAATTCGTTCTCCAAATTTCTTTCTCACATTCACATTTTATTTTATACTCTATGATAATGATTAAAATGGCCAGGTAATAGTAAATAAACAGTAAATTACTAAGATTTTGTTTTGTGAATCTATTCCACATTTTACCATTTTTATCATAAATGTAACACTGTTCTTGTTTCGAATACAAATAAAATCTCAAAGTAAAATGAACTGTAATAAGAGGATATTAGCCAAAGAAGTACAGATTTCCTAGGATACAATCCACAGAACTCAAGAAACATAACAACAAGAAGGGTCCAAGTGAGAATGCTTCAATCACACTTGTAAGGGAGAAAAAGAAATCACACTAGGCAGAGAGAGAGAGAGAGAGAGAGAGAGAGAGAGAGAGAGAGAGAGAGAGAGAGAGAGCAAGAGAGAGAGAGAGCAAGAGAGAGAGAGAGAGAGAGAGAGAGAGAGAGAGCAAGAGAGAGAGAGAGAGAACTAGGTGGGAGATGGGAGGGGGAGAAAAAAAATGAACACAATCAGGTATGGGAAGGCAGGAGAGAAGCCGTGAGGGTTAGCAGCCCTCCAAAGTCTGCCTGCCCAGAGCATAGGAGGAACTCTGGCCAGATGTGGGCTATCCTCCCTACCCCTCCTTCCCCTGCCCTCATTAGTTTCCACATATTTGGTTCTAAATTTTCAATTTTTAATAAGTCTATGACAATCCTAGAACTGAGGTATCACAAAACTGGTTCATCCTTGTTTTCTGCAATGATCACTTTTCATAATATTAAAAGAGCTGGAGTTCTATTCATCCCTCCATGTTAAAATTGACTAGGTCCTAAGATTGCTGTTTTTACTGACTGCATGTGCTGCTGTTCCCAGTCCATGTCTCCATTCAGCAATCAAAAACCCGCAGCAGCCTTATGACTTGGCTAGGACAATTGGGAATCCTGTAATCGGTTACTGGGCCCAACTGGCTAATAAAGAAAAGCCACTTGGGATGTCATGGTTTCCATATTTAACGTTTGTTCTGTGCCGGCTGGCTGATAACTCATGGCCTGACACCCAACAGATTTTACAACATTCATACCCTAAGTAGACTGAGGGAGACTTTTTTATATGTCTGGGGAAAAGAGAACTGTGGCATATGGGGAACCAGAACAATTCTATTATGCTTTTTGGGGTTGTGAAACATCGGGATAGAAGGCATCAATGGAAGATTTTATCACAGTCACCTGACAGGGGAGAGAATCTGAAGTTCAACTTAAGTTCACCAGCCTAGGAAAGCAGGAAAAGGGCTGGGAAACTGGGAAACCTTGGGGCCTCCGATTTTATATTATTGGGGGGAAAAACCTCAAACTCATTTTCACAATTAGGCTCCTGATAAAACCAATAGTAAACCCCCTGAATGTGACTGTAGGAATTCTGGCAAACACTAAACCTATACCAAGAGGTCTTGCCCTGAAAAACCTATGCCAAAGTCTGTTCTCAAACCAGGGTTTGTTGACCTCCCAGTCCTTCCCCAGCAGGCTCCCTGCCCCCGTAGATCTGCTCTGGTCAATGATGCTAAAAACCTTTCAGATTTTGACCAGTTCCCAACCAGAGCTAACCATCTTCTGCTGGCTGTGTTATTGTGCCAGAAACCCTTTTTATGAAGATGTTGGATTTATGTCTAAATATAATGAGTACGAGAGAGACACTGAATGCATATGGTCCCAAGAGAAGAACCTTAACCATACAGACTTTATCAAGACAGGGGACCTTCCTGGGAAAAGTTCCCTTGTCACATCAACATATTTGTAACCAAAATACCCCCATGGTACATTACAAATAGGTTATTTCCCCCAAACAAGCATGGTGGGCCTATTCAACAGGGTTGACTCTGTGTGTGCATGGAGAGGTTCTTAATTCCCCTACTGCAAGGAGTTCTCTATTCTAGTCCAGTTGGTGCCATGCAAAACCTATTATGCAGAGGAAATAGTGCTGAAAAACCTAATAGGGCATGTTGGGGGAGACCTCAAAAGACAGAAGAGAGAAACTATTTCCCTAACGTTGGCTATAATTTTGGGAGCAGGGCTACCTGGTATAGGCACTGGGATAGCAGCCCTAACATTGTAAGAGAATAACTATACAGCCTTAAATTAGATACAGATCAAGACAGCCAATGCTTTGGAAAATCCATACCACACCTAGAGTGAAATGTAGATTCCCTGGCTGAGGCAGTTGAACAGAACAGACAAGGGTTAGACTTTGTGTTCCTGCATCAGGGAGGCTTGTGTGTTGATGTATTCAAAGAATGTTGGTTTTATGTAAATCACTCTGGCATCAAAGAATTACTAGCTAAGGTTAGAGAAAGCATAGAGAGGTGCCAAAGAGAACAAGAAAACTCCAAAAGCTGGCATCATTCCCTATTTGATAATTCCCCATGGTTAACTACTCTCATTTCCACAATTACAGGGTCCCTTATAATTTTTTTGTTGCTGCTCACATTTGGGCCATGCATAATTAAAAAGCTTTTGCAGTATATAAAGCAGAGATTAGGGACTATTCAACTGATGGTGATGAGGTCCCCGTACAAATCAGTTAGCACAGACGGTTTAGGCCTATAAAGAGTCCAAGATTGGCCTCTAGCGTCACCAAAAAGAGGGGAGAATGTTGAAACACTCAGACTACTAATACTAGAGAGACTTCAGTGTTGTACAGACAGAGGCTCCCATCCTCCTTTCCTCCTTCCCCATCCCCTGCAGCTATGCAGATAGCAAACAGGTGGTTTCTGTGCTGCATCCTCCTGCAGCAGACTGGGCTGCCTCTTCCTCCCCTAGAGTTACAATGACAGGGCCCATAATGAGCAAACATTCTCTTTGCCTCTGTGTCTGCAAAAAACAAAATTCCTGCTGGAAAGAACTCCAAGTACCTATCCTTGAGACCTTAGAGAAAAAGCAAGCTCAAGGGACACCATGGAAAAAGTAAAAGGTAAGCAGATGTCAGCTCACAGACAGATAAAACAGGGCATAAAGTTTGTCCTTGAACAGACACTCATTACCCCCCTCCCACTTCAGTACTATTACACCTTCTAGTCACCTTTTCTGTAAATATTTACACAATTCCTATACTGTATATAAACCCAATGTTTTTTGGATTCAGGGTCACTTGCCATCATTCATGCAGTGAATGCTAGTTGGGCAAACCAAGGTTGAATTTGAAAATAAGACTTTTTTGTGATTTTCAGTAGAATTTGCAATTCTTGGGCTCATCTGGGTTTCCTGTGGACCCAGAGCATAACATACTTAGCTATTAAGAATGAGGACATCAAAAAAAAAAAAATCCAAAACCACCACCACAAACAACAAAAAAAACCACCACCACCACCACCACCACCAACAACAACAACAACAACAACAACAAAACAACAACAACAACAACAAAAAAACAAAAAACAAAAAAAAATGAGGACATCCTAAGATTAATAGGCAAACAGATGGAACCAGAAAATACCATGCTTAGTGAGGTAACTCAGACACAAAAGAACATTCATGGTATGTATTCGCTAACAAGTGGATATTAGCCAAAAACCCAAAACCAAACAAAACCAAACCAAACAAACAACAATAAAAATAGAGAATACACAGGATACAGTCCACAGAACTCAAAGAGCTCAACAAGCTGAAGTACCCTAGGGAAGACACCTCAGTCCTAATTGGGAGGGAGAAGAAAGCAACCACAAGTTGGGAGTGAAGAATGAACATGGGAGAAAAAGTGGAAAGGGGTAGAGTAGTGGATGGATTCTGATCTGGTATTGGATAAGGGAAAAAGACTGAAGCCTTGAGGGCCAGCAGAAATAAAGTAAATAGGCAAACTCAGGAAATAGGATGTTTCAAGGATGCCATATAATGCACCAGAGACCTGGGAGGTGAGAGATTCCATCTTCTGGCTATTATAAATTAGGCTGCTATGAACATAGTGGAGCATGTGTCCTTATTACAAGTTGAAACATCTTCTGGGTATATGCCCAGGAGAGGTATTCCTGGATCTTCCTGTATTACTATGTCCAATTTTCTGTGGAACCACCTCACTGATTTTCAGAGTGGTTGTACCAGCTTGCAATCTCACCAATAATGGAGGAGTGTTCCTCTTTCTCCACATCCCCGCCAGCATCTACTGTCACCTGAATTTTTGATCTTAGCCATTCTGACTGGTGTGAGGTGGATGGAATCTCAAGGGTGTTTTGATTTCTATCTCTCTGATGATTAAGGATGTTGAACATCTTTTTGCTTCTCATACATTCTGTATTCCTCAGTTGAGAATTTTTGTTTAGCTCTGTACCCAATTTTTAATAGGGTTATTTGATTTTTTGGAATTCGTCTTCCTGAGTTCTTTATATATATTGGATATTAGTCTCATAAATGATTTAGGATAGGTAAAGATCCTTTCCCAATCTATTGGTGGTCTTTTTGTGTTATTGACAGTGTCTTTTGCCTTACAGAAGCTTTGCAATTTTCTGAGGTCCGGTTTGTGTATTCTTGATCTTACAGCACAAACCATTGCTCTTCTGTTCAAGAATTTTCCCCTTGTGCCCATATCTTAATGGCTTTAATCCACTTTCTTCTCTATAAGTTTCAGTGTCTCTGGTTTTATATGGAGTTCCTTGATCCACTTCGACTTGAGCTTCTTTTTCTTTCTTTTCTAGATATATTGGATTTTTTGCTAATATTCATTATAGAACAATATGTGAAATGTTTGTAAAATACATTCCTAAATGTTCCATAACCTTCCCAAACACTGTCTCTAGCTGGAGAACAACTATTTAAATATATTAGCCTACTCAAAATATTATATATTCAAATCATAATAAGACTGAAGCTATGGTGACAGCTAGAGGCGTAAATTGCTTCTGAGTAAAATTTTCACACTAAATGGACATCTTTGACCATAGAACAGGCACTGAGTTAACATGTCAGTGGTTGGCATAAATATACCCCCTCCAGTTTAAACGTGTACACGGTGTTTAAACTGTAAGACAGACTTTGCAATACCTATTCCCTTGTTTGTCTTCACAATATTTTATTATTGAATAAAGCTAATTTGTATGAATTTTATTACTTGTCTATTTGGTTTTTATATAGGAGATAGGTTGCCAGGTATATTACTTCTATGACTTCTAGCTTTGTGATTGCTAAGTCTTAGTTGTTAACTTTACTGAATATTGAATTAACTAAAAGTGAAAAGCATTGGATATAAGTGATTTTTGGTTCGTTGCCTCATTTGAGGTCTAAAAACCTATCCTAACTCTGGGACACATATTCTTGTGCTAGCCTATGTAAAGCACATAGAAGACCCTTTTGGTTTTTGCCTGCTTGTCTTCATTCTCACAGGTATGCTTGTACTTTTGAAGGTTTTAGAGTATATTTCTTTGAGAGCCCAACATATACTGAAGAACATCTGGGAAATTCAGTCTTGTGGACAGAATATCTATTGGATTCCATGACTTTCTGACCATAGACATCTATTTTTAAATACCTGGGCTGAACCACAGTGTATAAATCCCTCTACAAACACACACACACACACACACACACACACACACACACACACACACACACACAATTATTTAAGTTTTTTCTTTAAAGAATTTTGACTACCATACCTAAAATCTCTAAAATTAAATTTATCTTCCTATATCCAATTAATTTCATGCTCCTGTTTTGAAGATATTCGAAACTATGTCATACTATTCATTTTACTAATTATTTTATTTATTTATATTTCAAATGTGATCCCCTTCAGCATACTCCCTCCATGAGGCCCTCCTCTCTCTAAAAGGTTACTCTCTCACCTACCTCTCTAGAATTCCCCTTTTCTGGGGACATAAAACTTCCACAGGACAAGCACACACCCTCATCGTACTGAGGTCAGACAATGCAATCCTCTGCTACATATGTATAGTAGGGGTTATGGACTAGTACATGTATGATTTTTGGTTGGTGGCTTAGTACCTGAGAATTCTGGGAAATCTAGTTTTTTCATGGTGTTGTTCTTCCTATAGGGTTGCAATTCCCTTCAGTTCCTTCAGTCTTTGATCAAACTCTTCCATAGGGGTTCCTGGGTTTAGACCAATGGTTGGCTTTAAATATCTGCATCTATCTCAGTCAGTTGATGGCATAGCCTCTTTTAGGACAGTCATGCCATGTTCCTGTCTGAAAGCATATCTTGGTCAATTAACAAATGGGACCTCCTGAAACTGAAAAGGTTCTGTAAGGCAAAGGACACTGTCAATAGGACAAAATGTCAACCTAGTAATGAAGAAAAGTTCTTTACTAACCCTACATCTGATCGAGGGCTAATATTCAAAATATACAAAGAATTCAAGAAGCTAGACTCCAAAAAAAAAAAAAAACAACAACAACAACCTAACGAAAAAATGAGCTCTAGAGCTCAACAAAATTCTCAATTTAGGAATCTCAAAAGCCTGAGAAGCACCTAAAGAAATGTTCAACATCCTCATTTATAGTGAAATACAAATCAAAACCACGCTGAGATTCCATCCTAAACCAATCAGAATTGTTGAGACCAAAATATCAGTTGAAAATAGCTGCTAGAGCAAATGTAGATAAAAAGAACACTTTATCTTTGCTAGTGGGATTGCAAAGTGTTTTCCAGATTCCATAATCTGGAAAATATTCTGGTATTTCTTCACAAAATTGGAAATAAGTCTATCTGAATATTCATATATACAACTTCTGGGCATATACCCCAAAATGCTCTACCATATCATAAGTAAACCTTCAGTGTTTACAGCAGCCTCAATTATAATAGCGGGGGTTCAGGGACTATGCCGAACTTAGGAAATTAATCTGAACAGGTAAGAGAGTGCACCACAGAACAGGACAGCTTCTGGAACAGGCGGAGCCACAGAACCGCTGAGGCAGCACTATTTTCAGGCCATAGAAAGCCAGCCACCCTCCCGACCAAAGGACAGGTATCTGCCTTTTTAGGAAGGCCTCAGCCTCAGGAGCAGTGGATGCCACCTTGGTTCTGGGACGCAACCGAACTTTGGAACTTAGTCTGAACAGGTGAGAGTGTGCACCACAGAAGCTGACCGCTTCTGGGAAATGCCAAGCAACAAGACTTCTGGAAAAGGTCCTGTTTTGGGCCCACTTCTTGAGCCATGAGGAGGTCCAAACACAAGATAATCTGTGCACCTTCCCTGTAAGAGGAGAGCTTGCCAGCAGAGAGAGCTCTGAGCACTGAAACTCAGAGGAGAGAGTCTGTCTCCCAGGTCTGCTGATAGACAGTAACAGAATCACCAGAAGAACAATCTCTAAACAGAGTCAACTATAACAACTAACTCCAGAGATTACCAAATGGTAAAAGGTAAACGTAGGAATCTTACTAACAGGAACCAAGACCACTCACCATCATCAGAACCCAGCACTCCCACTTCGCCTAGTCCAGGGCACCCCAACACACACGAAAGCCTAGACCCAGATTTAAAAGCATATCTTATGATGATGGTAGAGGACATCAAGAAGGACTTTAATAACTCACTTAAAGAAATACAGGAGAACACCACTAAAGAGTTTCAAGTCCTTAAAGAAAAACAGGAAAACACAATCAAACAGGTAGAAGTCCTTACAGAAAAAGAGGAAAACACATCCAAACAGGTGATGGAAATGAACAAAACCATACTAGACCTAAAAAGAGAAGTAGACACAATAAAAAAAAACTCAAAGTGAGGCAACACTGGAGATAGAAACCCTAGGAAAGAAATCAGGAACCATAGATTTGAGCATCAGCAACAGAATACAAGACATGGAAGAGAGAATCTCAGGTGCAGTAGATCCCATAGAGAACATCGGCACAACAATCAAAGAAAATGGAAAATGCAAAAAGATCCTAACTCAAAATATCCAGGAAATCCAGGACACAATGAGAAGACCAAACCTACGGATAATAGGTGTGGATAAGAATGAAGATTTTCAACTCAAAGGACCAGCAAATATCTTCTACAAAATTATTGAAAAAAACTTCCCAAATCTAAAGACAGAGATGCCCATGAATATACAAGAAGCATACAGAATTCCCAATAGACTGGATCAGAAAAGAAATTCCTCCTGACACATAATAAGCAGAACAACAAATGCACTAAATAAAGATAGAATACTAAAAGCAGTAAGGGAAAAAGGTCAAGTAACTTATAAAGGCAAGTCAATCAGAATTACACCAGATTTTTCACCAGAGACTATGAAAGCCAGAAGAGCCTGGACAGATGTTATACAGACAGTAAGAGAACACAAATTCCAGCCATGGCTACCATACCCAGCTAAACTCTCCATTACCATAGATGGAGAAACAAAAGTATTCCACGACAAAAAAAAAAAAAAAAAAAAAAAAAAAAATTCACATATTACCTTTCCACAAATCCAGACCTTCAAAGGATAATAACAGAAAAACAAAACAAAACAAAACAAAACAAAACAAAACAAAACACAAGGAAGGGAACCTTGCCCTAGAAAATCAATAAGGTAATCCCTCAACAAACCTAAAATAAAACAGCCACAAAAACAGAATGCCAACTTTAACAACAAAAAAAAAGAGGAACGAACAATTACTTTTCCTTAATATCTCCTGGAACTTCGGCTGAGAAATAAAGATAAATTAAAAAAAAATAAATAAGGGTGAGATGTCAGGATACTCTGGTAGAGTCAGCTTGTGAGCCAGAAATGCCAAAAAGCTGCTCATGAAAAATGAATTTCTAGGACTCTCCTCCTGGATATTCTGACGAAAGCCAACTCTCTAGTTTGGATCGGTTTGTCAGGCGAAAAGCCTGGAAGCTGTTTCTCGAGGATAAGAGTCCAGGGAAATTTTCCTCTCAGAGTTATGGCATCTCTTTCCCTAACCCATTATATTTAAATTCCCACCACATTAATCTAGTGTATAGATTCACGTGCACTCTATATAGTATTACCTTATAGTAAATGCCTTTTAAGATTGTATTCTAACATAGCTAAAGCCTTTTTTCAGTGTTCTTAGATTCCAGATAGCAGCAAGGAGCTTAACCTATTTAGTAACTAATTAAGCTTTACCATAAAACAATACAGCAATTGATATTTACTCAGCTGTCTGTAGATAGAGACTAAAAGTCTCATTGAGATAGAAATCTTTTACTACAGGCTACATTCCATGTCAAGTATAAGTTGATATACTACCCTGATAAGGGGAAACTCTCCAGACAAGATAAGTTTTACTAGACCTAAGAATTTAGAGCTCTGTGATAATGCATTACTCTTAAGGCCTGTCAAGAGTTAACAACCCCCTGATGCTTTTAACCTTAAAGTGTGAAATTCTTGCCTGGCATTAGGCTGATCCTAGGCAGGGCTTGTTATCCCTATTGTAAACTTTTAATTAGTCCCTGTAAATTCCTTTCTGCTGTAACTGGTGAATTTCAGTATATCTTGTCTTTTTGTGATTTATATCCTCTGATAATTCATTGTTATATAAGTCTGAAGCTCAAACAAAACAATACATTCAGATTCAACACCCCTCTCCTGTTAGACTGATTGTCATTTTCATCCGACTTCTTTGCCCATATGCCTGAAAAATCCAGTTCTTCACAGACCAGGGACCCAGAGGGTCTGTGGCAAATATCTATTAATTTCAATGGTCTCAACTCCCCAATAAAAAGATATAGACTAACAAACTGGCTACACAAACAACACCCAGCATTTTGCTGCTTACAGGAAACTCATCTCAGACAAAAAGATAGACACTACCTCAGAATGAAAGGCTGGAAAACAATTTCCCAAGCAAATGGTATGAAGAAACAAGCTGGAGTAGCCATCCTAATATCTGATAAGATTGACTTACAACCCAAAGTCATCAAAAAAGACAAGGAGGGGCACTTCATTCTCATCAAAGGTAAAATCCTCCAAGAGGAACTATCAATTCTGAATATCTATGCTCCAAATAAAATGGCAGCCACATTCATTAAAGAAACTTTAGTAAAGCTCAAAGCACACATTGCACCTCACACAATAATTGTGGGAGACTTCAACACACTACTTTCACCAATGGACAGATCAAGGAAACAGAAAGTAAACAGGGAAACAGTGAAACTAACCGAAGTTATGAAACAAATGGATCTTACAGTTATCTGCAGAACATTTTATCCTAAAACAAAAGGATATACCTTCTTCTCAGCACCTCATGGTACCTTCTCCAAAATTGAACACATAATAGATCAACAAAACAGGCCTCAACAGATACAAACATATTGAAATTGTCCCATGCATCCTATCAGATCACCATGCACTAAGGCTGATCTTCAATAACAAAATAAATAGTAGAAAGCCAACATTCACGTGGTAACTGAACAACACTCTTCTCAATGATATCTTGGTCAAGGAAGGAATAAAGAAAGAAATTAAGAACTTCTTAGAGTTCAATGAAAATGAAGCCACCTCATACCCAAACTTATGGGACACAATGAAAGCATTTCTAAGAGGAAAACTCATAGCTCTGAGTGCCTCCAAAAGGAAACTAGAGAGAGCATACATTAGCGGCTTGACAACACACTTAAAAGCTCTAGAACAAAAGGAAGCAAATTCACCAAAGAGGAGTAGATGACAGGAAATAATGAAACTCAGGGGCAAAATCAACCAAGTGGAAACAAGAAGAACTATTCAGAGAATCAACCAATCGAGGAGCTGGTTCTTTGAGAAAATCAACAAGATAGACAAACCCTTAGCCAGACTCACTAGAGGGCACAGGGAAAGCATTCTAATTAATAAAATCTGAAATGAAAAGGGAGACATAACAACCGATCCTGAAGAAATCCAAAAAAACCTCAGTTCCTTCTACAAAAGCATATACTCAACAAAACTGGAGAACCTGTATGAAATGGAGAAGTGTCTAGACAGATACCAGGTACCAAAGTTGAATCCAGATCAGGTTAATGATCTAAACAGCCCGATATCCCCCAAAGAAATAAAAGCAGTCCTTAATAATCTCCCAACCAAAAAAAAGCCCAGGACGAGATGGGTTTCCTGCAGAGTTCTATCAGACCTTCAAAGAAGATCTACTCACAGTTCTGCACAAACTGTTCCACAAAATAGAAACAGAAGGTACTCTACCCAACTCATTCTATGAATCCACAATTATTCTGATACCTAAACCACAAAAAGACCCCACAAAGATAGAGAACTTTAGACCAATATCACTTATGAATATTGATGCAAAAATCCTCAATAAAGTTCTTGCTAACCAAATCCAAAAACACATCAAAACAATCATCCGTCCTGACCAAGTAGGTTTCATCCCAGGGATGCAGGGATGGTTCACTATAAGGAAATCCATCAATGTAATCCAGTATATAATAAACTCAAAAACAAAAACCACATGATCATCTCGTTAGAAGCTGCGAACGCATTTGACAAAATCCAACACCCATTCATGATAAAAGTCTTGGGAAAATCAGGAATTCAAGGCCCATACCTAAACATGATAAAAACAATCTACAGCAAACCAGTAGCCAGCATCAAAGTAAATGGTGAAAAGCTTGAAGCAATCCCACTAAAATCAGGGACTAGACAAGGCTGTCCACTCTCTCCCTACCTATTGAACATTGTACTTGAAATCCTAGCCAGAGCAATTAGACAACAAAAGGAGATCAAGGTGATACAAATTGGAAAGGAAGAAATCACAATATCACTTTTTGCAGATGATATGATAATATGTATACGTGACACTAAAAATTCCACCAGAGAACTCCTAAGCCTGATAAACAGCTTCAGTGAAGTAGCTGGATATAAAATTAACTCAAACAAGTCAATGGCCTTTCTCTTCACAAAGGACAAACAGGCTGAGGAAGAAATTAGGGAAACAACACCCTTCTCCATACCCACAAATAATATAAAATATCTAGGCATGACTCTAAGGAAGGAAAAGATCTGTATGACAAGAACTTCATGCCTCTGAAGAAAGAAATTAAAGAATATCTCAGAAGATGGAAAGATCTCCCATGCTCATGGATCGGCAGTATCAATATAGTAAAAATGGCTATCTTGCCAAAACAATCTACAGATTCAATGCAATCCCTATCAAAATTCCAACTCAATTCGTCAACAAATTAGAAAGAGCAATCAGCAGAATCATCTGGAATAACAAAAAACCTAGGATAGCAAAAACTCTTCGCAATGATAAAAGAACATCTAGTGGAATCACCATGCCCAACCTAAAGCTGTACTACAGAGCAATTGTGATAAAAACTGCATGGAACTGGTATAGTGACATACAAGAAGACCAATGGAACAGACTTGAAGACGCAAAGAAAAACCCACACCTATGGTCACTTGATCTTTGACAAACAATCTAAAACCATCTAGTGGAAAAAAGACAGCATTTTCAACAAATGGTACTGGCACAACTGGCTGTTATCATGTTGAAGATTGCGAATTGATCCATTCCTATCTCCTTGTACTAAGGTCAAATCTAATTGGATTAAAGAACTCCACATAAAACCAGAGACATTGATACTAATAGAGGAGAAAGTAGGGAAAAGCCTCGAAGATATGGGTACAGGGGAAAAATTCCTGAATAGAACAGCAATGGCTTGTGCTGTAAGATCGAGAATCGATAAATGGGACCTCATAAAATTGCAAAGCTTCTGCAAGGCAAAAGATGCCTTCAATATGACAAAAAGACGACAAACAGTTTGGGAAAGGATCTTTACCTATCCCAAATCGGTAAGGGGACTAATATCCAATATATATAAAGAACTCAAGAAGGTAGACTCCATATAATCAAATAACCCCACTAAAAATGGGGCTCAGAGCTGAACAAAGAATATGCCCCAGTACAGGGGAATGCCAGGGCCAAAAAGAGGGAGTGGGTGGGTAGGGGAGTTGGGGTTGGTGGCTATGGGGGACTTTTGGTATAGCATTGGAAATGTAAATGAGCTAAGTACCTAATAAAAAATGGAAAAGAAAAAAAAAGAAAAATATATATCATAAAACTCTGAAATATATAACCTAAGGTTGCTCTTTATGTCCTGAAAAAAAATAAAAAAACAAAAGTTATAGTAAGAAATAATAAAATCAAAGGCAGACATGAATGTGAACTGGAGCACAGAATAAGGCAACTCAAACAAAAATTACATTCTTTTAAAAGCTTAAAATAATAAAATCAAATAAAAAGTGTAAAATACAAAAGGAGGTGGTGAGTGGGAGATGCTAGATATACAAATGACATGAGAAAGAGAGACCAAGAGAGAAGAAAAAAGGATTTTGGAGCTCTCGCAGGAACAGAAGGAAATTTGGAGATGTACTGCTTTCTCTTTGGCCCATACAGGAGACATCCATAATTCTGGTTACATCAAGTTCTCTACCCTCTCTGTATTGTCTGTGTTTGATGCTCCAGTCTTTCCATGTGTCAATTCGTGTCTGTTTTTGTTTTGTTGTCTGAACAACTGTTGTTCTGTTTCATGTTGAATAAAAATAGTTAAAACTTTAAAAAAAAAAAAGATTTCTCACCTGGGGAATACCAAATGGCAGAGAAGCACTTGAAAAAATGTTCAACATCCTTAATCATTAGGGAAATGCAAATCAAAACAACCCTGAGATTCCGCCTTCACAACAGTCAGAATGGCTAAGATGAAAAATTCAGGTGACAGCAGATGCTGGTGAGGATGTGGAGAAAGAGGAACACTCCTCCATTGTTGGTGGGATTGCAAGCTTGTACAACCACTATGGAAATCAGTCTGGCGGTTCCTCAGAAAATTGGACATAGTACTACCAGAAGATCCAGCAATACCTCTTCTGGGCATATATCTAGAAGATGTCCCAACCGGTAAGAAGGACACATGCTCCACTATGTTCATAGCAGCCTTATTTATAATAGCCAGAAGCTGGAAAGAACCCAGATGCCCCTCAACAGAGGAATGGATACAGAAAATGTGTTACATTTACACAATGGAGTACTACACAACTATTAAAGAGAATGTGAGTTTCCTTGGATTCGGATTCCAGAATTGGAGTATAGGGGATGTGATTACTTGGCATTATTCTATTTTAATTCATTCATTCATTCACTCAACCCTGTTCACCTTCTTATTATTACACATCCCATAACTACTGCACATCCACTGTATCAGAGAGCATGTCCCCAAGCCACCTGATCTCTAAACACCCAGGGGCCTCTAGCCTCTTGATACCTCAGTGCATCATCTCTGATTGAACAGAGATCAAATATTTTTTTTTCAGTGTATATTTTGGGGATAATCTAATAGTTGGTATATGCTGCCTGTTTGGTGGTCTATCATTTGGGAGAATTCTGGTACAGAATAATTGAGACAGCAGGTCCTCCTAAAGGGATACTCTCCTCTTCAGCCTCCTTCAGTCTTTCTCCAATTCACCCAATGGTTCAGCAGATTCTGTCCATTGGTTGGTTGCAGACATATGCATCTGATTGTTTCAACTGCTCATTAGGTCTTCAGAAGTGCATTCATGCTAGTATTCACATTACAATTATGTGAATTCAGAAGCCAGCAGAGTTCATGGACTGCAAGCAGGTCTTCTGAAAAAGCAATGCATGATATAATTACCTGAATTTTCTGTCAGTGCTCTTCAATATTGTGTTCTATGTGATGCAATATTCCACTCTCTTTCTCTATCTCTGTCTCTGTCTCTGTCCCTCTCTGTCTCTCTCTCTGTCTCTTTGTCTCTCTGTCTCTCTGTCTCTCTGTCTCTCTGTCTCTCTCTGTATCTCTCTGTCTCTGTCTCTGTCTCTGTCTCTGTCTCTCTCTCTCTCTCTCTCTCTCTGTCTGTCTCTCTCAATATCTATTCCTCTAAAACTCAGTATGACTAATGATTCTCTTCTCTTCTCTTCTACAAAGGGGATGATATTTGAATGTCATCGGCAAATTGTTATTCTGAATCGGAGTAGGGAAAGGACACTTTAAATCTGTTTTTACACCCAAGAGCATGGCTTTTAAAACCTGGTAAATCAGTAGGAGATGAGACAATGTATAGAAGAGCTTGCTTCTTTTGCTTTGGTTTGGTTTAGCTTTGTTTATTTCTATTACACGCAATCATTAGAAGAAACTCTGAGAAATACTGCCTAATGCAAATTTACTGAAGGCAAATAGGTACCTCAGAACCAACATTATATTTCTCAGTTACAATATATAATATATATTATTAGAGCGATTTTTTTCATTAAACCTTGAACAGAATTTTTCTCTGATCTTAACAAAATTGCAAAGTACATGGGGGATAAAGGTGCACATTCTCAGGTGTGCATGGAATGACAATATGTTGAAGACCTTATTAGCCTCCATGTCCTTACACTATGTGCCATATTGGAAAATAAAAAATATACCCTAGCCAATGCAGAACACCAGCATGCTGAAAGTCAAAAAAATGGCTTACTTGAATATGCCAGGGAGATTTCTAACCAAACTGTCACTGTGTATATCTCTAACACAAGGTAGACCTGTTATTGCAAGAGACAGTAAAGGGCAGTAACATTGGTGCACTCTAGGATATGGGCCTGTTCTAAGTGTACATCCATATCAACAAAGAGAATGAAAATTTGCAGCCTGATTGCATAAAGGATATAGATATATCTATTTATCTATACATTAGATAGATAGATAGATAGATAGATAGATAGATAGTTATAATAAATACACAATGATATAAACACACACACACATATATATATATATATATAATATAACACCTATAAGCATATAGCTATAATACATATATACACATATCCATCTGTTAGACAAATATGATATAGGATATTTGTGCACAGCAAGAATTCAGTTTCATAATGCTGATCATCTTTACATATAATCAAATGAATCTGACTTTTTTGTCTACTTCAATGTAATTTATATCACTCTTCATATATTAGAAACTCTTGATACATTTTAATAAATATCAGTAATCCTATTGCTGAATATAGAAAGGTTTGTTCCATTTTCTCTTCATTTTTGTCTTGGTTATATTGTTTAATTTCATATCCCATGTTATCTTCTGTTTTAGATTTCCCCCTGGAAATCCCTCATCTGACCACCTCACCTGGCTCCGAACCGGTGCTGTCCCTTCAATCCACCCACTCTATTTCTATACTAGAAAATCCTACCTCCTGATTTTACTGGACTTAGGATCAGTTATCTACTTTCTCATTCATAAATGCCATCTCTGTGAGATGTAAACTTTACTGTTGTATAGTAAATTTGATTTTGGTAAATTATCATGTCAAGAAAAACTAACTACAATCAAGCAGGATTGGTCCAACAGATTGTATATGTTCAGCAAGTTTACCCCATTCACTAGGTATTATGCCCATTGCAACAAGTTTAAGAAATGTTCCTGACCCAACTAGCAGCTGAAAGAGTCAGATGCAAATAATTGCACCCAACCAATGTCTTGAAGCAGTTGAACACTATTGTTGAATTAACTAAGATTAAAAGATGGTGAAGAGGAGGGCAGCCCTGTAGAAGGACCAACAGTCTCAATTAACTTGCTCCCCCAAGATGTCTAAAACTCTGGACAACCAAGGAGACAAAATATGCCTGCTGATATGAGGCCTCCAACACACATACAGAAGAGGATTGCTGGTTGTGTGTTCCATCTGAATAGATGCACCTAATTTTCAAGAGAAATGAAGTTCCAGGGAGTTTAGATTTCTGGTAGTTTAGAGGTGAGGTGTGGAGACATTTTTGTGGAGAATATGAGGTGTGAAGGAGGTATGGGATGTGGAACAATTGGAGGGTAGATAGGGTGGGGAATAAAATCTGGACTGTAAAAACAAATAATTATAAAGAAAGAAAAAAAAGACAAAAGTTATTTCAATTGCACTGAATTGTGGAATATTAGTGGAGAGTGGTGTGTTCAAGGGTTTTATTTCCTTTTCTCTATAAAAATGCATTCATGGAAAGCAAGTATTAAGATTTTTAAGGATCCAGGACTATTTTGGCAACTGTTCAGAGAATGTTCTGCCAATGCTGAATATCTGAGTTCTGTTCCTCTATCGTCGACTGCTATTTCATAACTGTTTTTGTGTCCCTTAAACTGCAGTTTGAATATCAAGACTTTCTTTGCAAACATGACATCTTCAATCCAGTTTCAATGAGTACAATGTGGATTTTAATGCAGGATGTATTCCTTAAAGGGATGTTTCTGTGGAGACTAACATGAAGAGATATTTTTTTTTAAATGATGATGCATTTTAGACCAAATTCTCATGCTGTTGATGGATGAATGTTAAGGATTAAGTGCAGCTGCAAACATACACTTATCTTTTTGGAAATGTTATTTTCTAGGATGTAGTATAATCAAAATGTTGCCTCCATTTTCATCTATTTAGAATTTTCAGAGTCCAGGACCTCAATCTGATCCGGAAAATGAGGCCAGATTATCATAAAAATTGAATACATGATAATATCAGTTTTAACATTTTCTTTCCTAACAAAATGATAATTGCTTGTTGACATATTTACAAACTTTCTTTATTTTATTCTGTTTTTGTTTACGTTCCTTTATCATATTTTTACACTGGAGTAGTTATCCAAATCTCAGCCTGCACCCCGACTTCCTCATCACATACCTCTGCCCTCATCACCAATAAGATATCCACACATCCCAACCCCCACATATTCCCAATCCCTGGGACCTCAAATTTCTCTGGTGTTTAGGTGTATCTTCTTCCATTGAGGCCAGGTCAGGCAATCCTTTCTGTATATGTGTCAGGGGCCTCATATCCGCTGGTGTATGCTGCCTAGTTAGTGGCATATTATCTAAGAGATCTTAGTTGTCCACAGTAGCTGACAGTGATGTTGGTCATTCTATTGGTCACACTCCTCAGCTTCTTCCAACTAGCCCCTTATTTCAAAAACAGGGTTCCCCAAATTCTGTCAATTGTTGGATAAGATATGTGTATATTTCAAAGCAGAAAAAAAAAAAAGAATGATTTCACCTTAGAATACAGAGCCATGTTTTGGAGAACACTGAAAAAAAAAAAACAGAGATTATTCTCTCATGAATATGTTCCTACTGGAAATAAGAAAAAGTGTTCTTATTTCATATTTGTTGATTCTTTAGGTTGATTTTTTTCTCTGATACTTTTATTTATAGCCCTATTTGACCTGGGACTTAATTTCTATGCAAGGTCATAGATGCAATTGCCAAATCCAATTTAATTGGAAAATAGCAGGACAGAAATCTTCATGAAAAAAAAATGATGAATAACATTGAAATAAAAATTTGAGAACTTTATTTCTTCCAAAGGAAACAAGAAAATAATTGAGTAAAGATTTTATGGAGAATGTACATTAGATTGGTGGATAAATATTTCTAGACATCACTGGATGAATAAATGTGAATTATTCCAAAACAAGATAAATGCAGTGTAAGTCAATAATTTAAAGAGATGTACCAACTTAATATTTGACAGTATTCCTGAGCTATGTGTTCAGATATCTGACTTCTATCTGACACCTTGGATAGAATTTAAGTCTGGTCTTATTTCAATGATGTAGATCTTAGGTGTAAAGATGCATCCAAACATCCCTGCACTGGATGCCAAGATTGAGAAGACCTCTACAGCAGCCATGACCATGCCCTTAGTCCTATGTGAGTCATGGAGGAAGGTGAAATAAACACTGCAGAATCCTAGCACAACAAAGGTCAAGAACTTGGCTTCATTGAATGTTTCAGGAAAATTCTTTGCCACGAAATCCACAGTGAAGCTTCCAAGGGCAAGGCAAGTTAAGTATCCCAAAATTCAGTAGAATGTAGTAACTGAACCCTTGTTGCACAAAATGATTATCAATATCATCAATATCAACAAATATCAATATCAACAAATATCAATTTCAACAAATATCAATATCAACCAAAGGAGGAGAAACTGAGAGCCAGATTGCCCACAGAATACATTGACATGGAATATATCAGAAGGATGTATTTCATTGAACTTGATAAAAGGAGTTTCATTAAACCTCTTCCAGGTTCTGTGATTTTGAAAGCCAAACTACAATGATTGTTTTGGCAAGCACTGTGGAAACAGACACCATGAATACAATTCCAAAAGTGATTTGTTGTAAGGCTACAATTTTTTTCTGTTAGGAAGACCAATGAAGAAAAAGGAGCATGAGAAAATGGAACATGAGTGACATGAGTAATAGGTAGCTGATGAGAGATGTGGAAAGACATAGAAGGAAGAACAGGAAGGAAGTTAGAGAGTAAGAAATGTTAAAGCTTAGAGAAAGAGGTGAAAGCATAGAGAGAGTAAGGATTGTAAAAGTTAGAGAGAAAGAGAGAGAGAGAGAGAGAGAGAGGGAGGGAGGGAGGGAGGGAGGGAGGGAGGGAGAGAGGGAGGGAGAAAGAGAGAGAGAGAGAGAGAGAGAGAGAGAGAGAGAGAGAGAGAGAGAGAGAGAGAGACACTGAGGTAGGGCCAAGTAGCCTCTCATATATTGGGCTTGTTATCTTGCTGTTGCTAGGTAAGTGGAATGAATCTAACCTGAAGATCAGAAGCTTTGGTCATTTTGTATATAACTTCTAGCCATTACTCTCTCCTGAGCAGGGGTGCCTGTGGGTTGGGTAACTTCACCAGGGGCCAGTGTTACAGAAGTACTGAGGAAATTCCATCCTTCCCATGTAGGTGAAAATTACGACCTATTAGGTTTCATCAGGTTTAAGGACTTCAGCATGAGTGGAGACCAGGAATTTGGTACATAGCCCAATGCCCCAAGCTCAATGATCAAATTTAACTCTAGCATCCAGAGTTTGTGGTTTCTGAGCAAAACAACAGCACAGACGATGTGAGTTTGAAACTCTGGAGACTTCCACCATATGAAATCAAGGCATGGAGGTTGGGTTTGGTAAAATGATCTAGAAGAAATCTGTACAACACTGAAAGGACAATTGAAAAGACTCATATGGAAAAGATCAGCAACAGGGAATGCCTCAGGAGACCATCCTTGTTTTCATAGCTTGGCAAGACAAAATTCAAATGACCAATACTACTGGAGGAGAGTCTGTGAATGCATCAGGGAGGGGAGAGTAAGTGTAGGAGGGAGGGTGAGATTGAGAAAAAAAGTAGAAGGAGAAAAAGAAAGAGAAGGAGAAGGGAAAGGAGAAGGAGAAGAATATGGAGAGGGAGAACAGAAGAAGGAAGGGAAGAGGAAGGGATGGAGCAGGATGACAAGGAGAAAGAGATGGAAGAAGAACAAAAAAAAGAAGAGGAAAAGGAAAAAGAAGGAGCAGGAGGGAAGAAGGAGAAGGAGAAAAGGAGAAGGTGAAATAAGGAGGAGAGAAGGTGAGAAGAAGAAGGAGAGAGGACGAAGAGATGGGGAAGGAGAAGAAGTAGAAGAAGATGTGGAAGAAGAACTAAAAGAAGAAAAAGGTAGAGGAGAAAAAGATTGAGAAGGAAGAAGAAAGAAGGAGAAGGAAGAAGAAAGAAGAAAGAAAATTAGAAGAAAATGAAGAAGGAGGAGGAGGAGGAGGCGGAAGAGGAGGAGAAAATGAGAAGGAGAAGGCAAAGAAGGAGAAGAAGTAGAAGGAGGAGAAGGAGAACAAGGAAAAGAAATGAGAAGAGATGAGAGGTATAGATAGGCAGACACAGACGGAGAAACACAGACACAGAGAGAGAGAGGTGCACATAAACATTCACACAGAAACACACAAGTAGGCACAGAGACAGAAAAATATACATAGAAAGAGAGACATGCACAGAGACATTCACAGAGATATACACATTCACACAACTTAATTAAGAAGTATTTACAAAAATATATCTATGAAATTACAAGGATATTAAGTACTAAATTATGTGAGCATTGAGGAGGAATGAGATCCAACCAAAATTTTGCAAGTCCTGCAACTTTCTGCATGCTTCCACACAGCTTTAGCTGTGGGAGTATCAGTTATAGGGCTGTAACTTTTGTTTTCTTCGTTTATAATTTACTGTTAATCTCCTTTCTCCACCATTCAATATGGTCATTAGTTTCCATGTGGAAGGACTTTCCAATGCATGGCATCTAGTGAGAAAGAGAAAACAATTTAAAAATGTCTCTATGCTAGAGCCAACTGTACAAACAATTTTAGTTATTCTTCAAATGCAGGGCTCAAAGAACTCAGAGGCTCCTCTAGCTGGTACAAAGATCTTAAGTTTGGTCCCACAGCATCACTGAGAACCTATTGACAATTCTCACTCAGGTCATAAAGCTATGGAGCATTCCAATGTATTGAGTTCCAAAGAAAAAGACATTTGGAAGCTTATCTCCCTAAAAGTGAAGATTGCACTGAAATTTATGAAAAGTGAGAATAATTTTAAATATGAAAAAACATTCCACACACCCACATTAAAATAATACATGTAGGCAAAATTGACAGCAATCTATTTGACACAATAACCACATACACACAACTAACACACCCACACACACCCAGAGACAGAGAGAGAGAGAGAGAGAGAGAGAGAGAGAGAGAGAGAGAGAGAGAGAGAGAGAGAGAGAGAGAGAGGAGATAAAAAGAGAGAGAGGGAGAGAGGGAGGGAGGGAGGGAAGGAGGGAAGGAGGGGGAGGGTAGAGGGAGAGGGGAAGGGGGAGGGGGAGAGGTGGAGAGACATATGTACACTTACAATAATTTTTTTTTTTTTAGTCAAGTTGTCAAAACTGACACAATCAATGTACAGGAAGAGATGTATATGGCAAACACTTACTGGGGACAGACTGTCATGATAAGGACAGCATAGGAGGAAACAAGTTGATCTGAGGCATTGAGAGCCTGAATGGGCCCTTCTACAGTTGGTTGGATTAAGAATCCAAGATTTAGTTCAGAACCACCCAGCTCCCTCCTTCTTGTCCCAGTGATCTACTTCTGCTAGGGTACAGTCACAAAGGTTCCACAACATTTCTAGACAGTTTTCCCAGTTTGAGACACCTGGGACTGTGGGAGAAATACCCCCCCATCTTAATTAAACTAAGCCACGCAAGTGCAAAATATTTTTGAAAACAGTTTAATTTCAATTTTGGAAAGAGATCAGAGAGCTCTACTTTGATATGGACTGAATTAGTCTTTAGGTTCCATTGTGCACCCTAAATTAAATATAGTGTAAAAGATTCCGTTTTCTATGTAGAAAGTGAGGGCTGAAAACAACACACTAATGGAGATAAAATGCAAAAAAACTGGGATATATAATAACAATTCAAACTGACAGTGTGAAAAACAATGTATTTATACATGTTAACTGTCCTATTGACCACAGTGTCATTCATCATTGTGTTAGGAGATCCAATCTAGAGATTAATCATCAGGGTTTGACAGTAAAATAATTAGGCTGGACCATCTAGTGATTGCCATATCCAGAGATCCATCCCATAATCAGCTTCCAAATGCTGACACCATTGCATACACTAGCAAGATTATGCTGAAAGGACCCTGATATAGCTGTCTCTTGTCAGAGTATGCCTGGGCCTAGCAAACATAGAAGTGGATGCTCACAGTCGGCTATTGGATGGATCACATGGCCGTCAATGAAGGAGCTAGAGAAAGTACCAAAGAAGCTAAAGGGATCTGCAACCCTATAGGTGGAACAACATTATGAACTAACCAGTACCCCGGAGCTCTTGACTCTAGCTGCATATGCATCAAAAAATGGCCTAGTCGGCCATCACTGGAAAGAGAGGCCCATTGGACACGCAAACTTTATATGCCCCAGTACAGGGGAACGCCAGGGCCATAAAAGGGAGTGGGTGGGGAGGGGAGAGGGGGTGGGTGGCTATGGGGGACTTTTGGTATAGCATTGCAAATGTAAATGAGCGAAATACGTAATAAAAAATGGAAAAAAAACTCTGCACTAAACCCATGTGGGCGGTCCTGGGCATTATTTGGTTGGGAGATTATTAGTGACTGCTTCTATTTCTTTAGAGGGGTATGGGGCTGTTTAGATCTTTATTTTGATCTGGATTTAACTTTGGTACCTGTTTTCTGTCTAGAAAATTTTCCATTTTGTTGAAGTTTTCCAGTTTTTTTTTTAGTATAGCCTTTTGTAGTAGTATCTGATGATGCCTAGTATTTCCACAGGTTCTGGTCTTATGTCTCCCTTTTCATTTCTGATCTTGTTAATTAGGATACTATCCCTGTGCCCTCGAGTTCATCTGGCTAAGGGTTTATCTATCTTGACACTATTTTCAAAGAACAGACTCCTGGTTTGGTTGATACTTTGAATAGTTCTTTTTGTGCCCACTTGGATGATTCCATCCTTGAGTTTGATTATTTTCTGCTATTTACTCCCCCTTGTAAATTTGACTCCTTTTGTTCTAGAGCTTTTAGGTGTGCTGTCAAGCTCTTAGTGTGTGTTCTCTCTAGTTTCTTTTTGGTGTCACTCAGAGCCCTTGGTTTTCTTTCTGGGACTACATTAATTGTGTCCCATAAGTTTGGGTATATTTTCCCTTCATTTTCATTAAACTCTAAAAAGTGTTTAATTTTTTTCTTTATTTCTTCCTTGACCAAGTTGTCGTTGAGTAGAGTGTTGTTCAACTTTCACGTGAATGTTGGCTTTCTATTATTTATGTTGTTATTGAAGATCAGCCTTCATCCATGGTGATGAGATAGGGTGTATGGGATACTTTCAATATTTTTGTTGAGTCCTGTTTTGTGACTGATTGTATGTTCTATTGTGGAGAAGGTACAATGAGGTGTTGAGAGGAAGATATATCCTTTTGTTTTAGGGTAAAATGTTCTGTAGATATCTATTAAATCCATTTGTTTCATAACTTCTGTTATCTTCAATGTGTCTCTGTTTAGTTTCTATTTCCAGGATCTTTCTGTTGATAAGAGTGTGTTGTTGAAGTTTCCCACTATTATGGTGTGCAGTGCAATGAGTGATTTGAGCTTTACTATAGTTTCTTTAATGAATGTGGATGCCTTTGCATTTGGAGCATAGATGTTCAGAATTGAGGGTTCATCTTGGAAGATTTTACCTTTCATGAGCATTAACTGTCCCTTCTTGTAGTTTTTGATATCTTTGGGTTGGAAATTTATTTTTATTCTATATTAGAATGGCTACTCCATCTTATTTCTTCAGATCATTTGCTTGGAAAATTGTTTTCCAGCCTTTTACTATGAGGTAGAATCTGGTTTTTTACCTGAGGTGGGTTTCTTTTATGCAGCAAAATGTTGTGTATTGTTTATATAGCCAGTCTGTTAGTCTATTTGTTTTTATTGGTGAATTGATTCTAGATTAAGGCAACTTAGACCAACTTCTCTTATGAATATCAATGCAAAAATACTAAATAAAATTCTCCCCAAACTAAAAGGTCTATTAGGTCTTTTTCTGATAGTCAAAACTGCAATGAGAACTGTCAGTTTTACAAGTGTCACTGACTAATTGCTCTTTGATAGTAACTAGGCTTTCTCCTACTCAGAGCACATTACAAGAGGATGTATAACAATTAACCAAAGGTCATCAGAAGGGAACTAATGATTTATTATAGGTTCTAGGGTAAAAGATAAAATATTGATTGGGTTTACCTATACAAAATTTCACTAACATCTTAGTTATGGTTTGATACCTTCAGTGAACCTGTTGATCTGAGACAGTTGATGAACTTTGTAGCATGTGGTCATGTATTCTGAAATATGTATAAGTGCTGAGGACAAAGAGATGAGAAAAATCGAGAGAGAAGATGTTTTTTTTTTTTTTTTTTTTTTTGCCTTTCTCCACTTAGACTTTTTTTTTTTTCCTTTTCCCCACTTAGAAGAATTTTTCCCTTTCTGCACTTAGGATCTTTCTGCTTTTGCCTTTATATAAATTTCATAGGAAATTTTTTATAACTTAGTAATGACTTCTATAATCACTTCTCTAAATTCCTTCTCTTCCAGTGACATCTGGCTAGTAGGCTCAAAATTAGAGCCCAGTAATTCCTGCTGAGCTTGAAAAAAGTCTGCACTGCTTAATCCTCCTCTGTTAGGCTACAGGTGTTAACCACCTAGGCCAGCCTACCCTCAGAAAGACCAAGTACTTTTTAGAAGTTATCATCAGCATTTCAGTACAATGAGTGGTCTAGAAAGCACTGGGACACTTAGATTTTAAAGCCATTGCCAGGGTTCTACTCTGTGACTCCACTGCTATCCTGCCTCAGAGCAATCCTGGACTTCAAACTCTACTATAGAGCACAAGTGATAAAAAAAAAAAACAAAACAAAAAACTACTTGGTATTGATACAGAGACTGACAGATGGATCAGTGGATTAGAACTGACGATCCAGAAAGAAAACCACACATTTATGGACACGTGATATTTGACAAAGAAGCAATACATATATATAAATATATGATGGAAAAAAGAAAGGATTTTCAATAAATTGTGCTGTTCTAATTTGCAGTCTGTATGTTGAAAAATAAAAAAAAAATCCATACTGATCACCTTGCACAAAGTTCAGTTTCAAATTGAACATGATTATCAACGTAAAATAAGATAAAGTGAATCTAATAGAAGATAATCTCATTGAAACAAAAAGGGAAATGTCCTAAAAACATCTCCCATGATTCATGGTCTAAGATTAACAATTCATAAATTCAACTCATGAAACTGGAAAGCTTCTGTAAGCAAAGCATATAGGCAATGAGACTAATCATCAACCTACAGACTGGAGAAAAAAATCTTAACTAACCTCACACCAAATAAAGGGCTAATATCCAAAATATATAAAGAACTCAAGAAACGAAATAAACCAATCAAATATGGGGTATATATCTAAATAGAGATGTCAAGTCAGAAGAGTCTAAAATGGCAAAGGAGCACTTAAAGATAATAATAGTGCCACTTAAAGATCATATTAGTGCCACATCCCATGGGCAAAAGATATTCTAATCAACACACTTCATCGTAGGACATAAAGAAAGATACTGCATGATTGCATTCCTCTAGTCACAGGTGCTACATACCTACACCCTTATATGCACACACACACCCACCCACCCACACACACACACACACACACACACGCCTATCAGATATGCATGTGCATACATATATATTTTTCTATTTATTTACTTACTTACTTACTTACTTACTTTGTTTTAAATTTGTTGGGTAAGAACTTTCTGCATACATATAAAAGAGTTTTAGCAAATTTATCCCTATCTTCTCCTCCTTGAATTGTTCCCCATTTCTCCCGTATCACTTTTATCCTTAATTACATTTTCATTTTTATATAGACGGCTGTGTAGTGCCATGGCCCGAGCAATACATTATAAATCAGTATTTACATGTTTCCATTGACACCTTCAATGGTGTAATGTTTGCCACATCTTTAACAGGGAAAAAGCCTCTCATGTTATACAGCACTGCCTAGAAGTATGGAGTGCTTTGGGCAAGCCCACAATTCTTAAAACGGATAATGGGGCAGCATATAGTTCTACTACATTTCAACAATTTTGTCATCAAATGGATGTCAGTCACTTGACTGGCCTTCCTTATAATCCTCAAGGACAAGTCATTGTGGAATGTGACCACCACACACTCAAGTCTTATCTTATAAAACAAAAAGGGGGAGTTGATGAGTCTCTGCCCTCAGTTCCAAGAGTAGTGGTATCTATGTCACTCTTTACACTTAATTTTTTGAATCTCGATGAGCAGGGACGTTCTGCAGCTGAGCGACATAACTTTGACCCTGATAGACCAAAAGAAATGGTCAAACAGAAGGATGTTTTAACTGGCCTGTGGAAAGGCCCAGATCCTATCTTAATCAGATCCCGGGGAGATGTTTGTGTTTTTCCACAGAGTGAAGACAACCCATTTTGGCTGCCGGAACGACTCACCCGCAGGATATTCATCAAGGATGGTGCAGAAGATGCTGACCTCCCCAGGACTGTTCCTGATCCTGACAATGCTGAACTTGTCTCAGGTTTCTAGTATAATGGGTGAACAGAGATGGGCTATTCTCTCGACTTTCCCTAAACCAATGTCAGTTCGCCATGATGCTATATTTTTTCCAAAATTTTTACTACTAATAAAACAGTGGATTTGCCATATTTACCCATATCCCACGCAGGAGTAGAGGAGTCATCCTCGAGGGGAAAGAGTTCCCAGTTTTTATAGGCCCTCAGGGGGGAAAGGAGAGGGGGGAGATTAGGGGATTTCCAGATCTAAACAATGTCTATTCTCAAGAAATGGGTATGGGAGGGGTACAAGGAAAGAGTCTAATGAAGGTGCAGCAATGGGCACACACCTGGTCAGAACATTGGCAGACACTCAGGTTCAAGGAGTGGCCAGAGAATTGTGCACCTCTATTTTTCTAAATCAGTGAAGCTAGTTCTGCTAACACTGACTTCTATCTTGCCAATTTCAGGGCTTCTGTGTCCTTTTACATTCTGCCACGATCTTTCATACCCCACTTCTTCTAGTTACTAGTTCTAATCTTAGAACTAAACTGCAACCTCTTTTTCAAGGTTCTGCAGAGACTGGTATTGTTGTCTTAATACTAACATCTGGATAGCACCAATCCTCTCTCTAACAATGGTCATTAGATTATTAAGAATTAGTGGGACACACGTCAGCAGTAAGAGCAAAATTATTAGGCGGTCTATCAGAGTAGAAATGAGAGTGGTCAACCAAGGGCGTTTATTTTTCAGGAGCTCACTTTACGTGAAAGGCATGAATAGATGCCTTCTTCTTTGACAGCAGTGGGGGTGGTGAGTAGCACGATGCAAGAGCCTTTTTAAAAAGGTTTCAGATTCTCAGCTAGATGTCGTCAGACGAGAACTGCATCTCCCACCTGGAACTGGTGTGGTATCATCAAGTCTCCTGGTTCGTAGGCCTCTTTGAGCTGCTCTCAGGCGGTATTTCTGACCACTTCTAGGGCTTTTATGCATGTAAACAATGAAGGACCAGGGTTAAATTTTAAGGGATCTAACACTCTCTTTACTTCAGTGAGTGGGGGAGCCTCCCCCCCACCATACATGATTTTATATGGAGTAAGCTTAAATTTTCCTGGTGTGTTCCTAACACGGAACAAAGCAAAGGGAAGGAGGGCTGTCCAGTCATTCCCACCAGTCTCTAAGATTAATTTAGTCAAGTGTTTTTTTCTTTTTACCTAGCCTGAACTCTGGGGTCTGTAAACACAATATAATTTCTAATCAATCCCCAGTTGGATGGCCAGTCACTGACTCACCTGGGAAACAAAGGTGGGTTCATTGTCAGACCTTAGGTTTTCCAAACCGAGGAAAAATTTCTTCTAGGATTTTCTTAACCACAACATTGGCAGTTTCTTTTTTGTTGGGTAGGCCTCCACCCATCCCGAAAAGGTATCTACAAAAACTTCCACTAGGAAACTGCTTCCCTCTGTTTACCAGTTTGGAACACCTGGCCACGGTTGGTCACATAGATCACTTTGCAGGCAGTGTTGAGAATAACAGGAGGAGCAAACAAAACCCGTTCTGACAGCAGCAGCCTCTGGTAGTGAGTCATCCAGGCATTTGTCATCCATCGGTCTGGGGGCTGACGGATAATGCTTTCAAGAGAGTGGGGGGCTACCACAGTTATTTGCTGTCCCAGAGTTAATTTGTCAGCATCCTTAACGAGTAAGGCTACTGTAGCAACGGCCTTTAAAAGTGTGGGCCATCCGCTGGCCACTGGGTCCAGCTTCTTAGACAAATATGCCACCGGCCTCTCTCATGGCACTAGAGCCTGAGTAAGAACTCCTCTGGCCACCCCCGCCCTCTCATCAACATAGAGGATGAAGGGCTTGGTTAGATCTGGCAGTGCCAAGGCTGGCACAGTCAGCTGGGTCTTCTTAATATTTTCAAAGGCTTTCTGATGTTCTGATGTCCTTCTAAATTCTCCACTTTCCTTGGTCAGGGGGTACAGGGGGCGGCCAGTGTTGCAAACCCAGGTATCCAAAGTCTGCAGAACCCAGCGTTGCCCAAGAATTCTCTCGCCTGTCTTGGAGTAGCCGGAGTTGGTATTTGAGTCACAGTCCTTTTTCTAGCCTCTGTCAGCCACCGTTTTTCATCCCGGAGGGTATATCTCAGGTAGACCACTTCCATCTGACATAGCTGGGCTTTTTTAGCAGAGGCCCAGTAACCCAACTTACCCAGTTCTGCTAGCAATCTCTTGGTCCCCTGCCAACATTCTCTTCTGTGGTTGCAACAAGGAGCAACATATTGAAGCAGAGTTACCTGGGAGGTTTCAGCTCGGAAGGAGGCTAAATCTTGATGTAGAGCCTCATCAAAAAGGGTGGGGGAGTTTTTGAACTCCTGGGGTAACCACATCCAGGTCAATTGTCCTGTTTGTCCAGTGTCAGGATCTCTCCACTCAAAGACGAATATGGGCTGGCTGGAGGGATGTAACTTCAGGCAAAAGAAAGCATCTTTTAAATCAAGTACTGTATACCATTTTCGCTCCGGAGGGAGTGAGCTGAGGAGGTTATAGGGATTAGGAACAGTCAGGTGAATATCTTGGCCCCTCTTTTTGACCTCTCTCAGGTCTTGGACTGGTCAGTAGTCACTCGTGCCAGGTTTCTTTACCAACAGTAAAGGAGTATTCCAGGGTGACAGGCAAGGTACCAAAATACCTAATTGTAATAGTCTCTGAATATGTGGCCTGATTCCATCTCTTGCTTTACAGCTCATTGGATATTGTTGCACTCCTATAGGGGTTGCATCCGTCTTCAGTCCCACAACCACAGGGGGAACTCTGACAGCCATTCCCATGCCTGAAGTCTCTGCCCATGCTCTAGGGAAAGCAGTCAACCAGTATTTTAGGTCTGGCACCTCTGTTTGCTTTATGCCTTCATGCAATCTGTATTCTTCCTCAAGCTGCAGGGCTAAGACTACGGAGGTGGGAGATTCCCACGTTATTCTCGGCCCTTCTTAGGTAAATCTGATCTGGGCCTTTAATTTAGTCAGAAGATCTCATTCTAGAAGCGGTGTGGGACACTCAGGAATGACCAAGAAGGAATGACTCACTTGGCCTTTCCCCAGATCTAGAGTGCATGCAATGGTCCAGGGGTATTGTTTCTGACCAGTGGCTCCAATCACTATGGTTCTTTTATTTTTTAATTTTCTCAGTGGATGTTTCAACACAGAATGTTCTGCCCCTGTGTCAATTAAAAAGTCCACGGGAGTCTCTTTAACCATCAGGGTTACCCTAGGCTCAGGAAGGGGGTCTGAGTCCCATCTCCCCTATTTATCATCTTTCAGAGTCAGGACCTTAGGGGCCCTTCCCTTTTTCTTTGGGAATTCTCATGCCCAATGTCCTTTTTCCTTGCAATAGGCACATTGGTCCTTCTCTAAAATCTTCTGGACAGATCTTCTTCTTTCAGGTCTGGGTTCCTTGTTGCCCAGGTACCCTGTCTACCTATTCTCTGGCCTATTCCTTTCTTTACGTTTCCCTACTACTGTGGCTAAAATCCTGCTTAAATTCCTCTCCTGTCTTCTTTCCCTCTTATTTTCCCTTGGGATACACCTTCTGTGCCTCCTTAACCAAATCTTGTAAAGCCATGGCATGTAATCTTTAAAAGCCATAGCAACCGCGGCTTGTTAACCCTCAGAGGTCGGGTTAAAAGGAGTATAGTATCTATAAGCTTCTATCAATCTTTCTAGAAAAACAGATGGGGGCTCTGTAAGGCCCTGCATCACTTCTCTTACCTTAGCCAAATTGGTGGGGCGTCTCATCGCTCCCTTTAGACTAGAGCCCGGCCAATAAACTGTCAACCTCTTTTTACCTTGCACCGTGTTGTAGTTCTAATCTGGCCGGTCCAGAGGGAACCCAGCGTTCCAATTGTACAGATCAGCCAATGAGAAAGGCCAATATTGAAGGGTCTGCAGAGACTGCCTGTCTGTGGGCACACACAGCTCACAAAGGAAAAGGCAGAAGTGGTGTCAGGAGCTTCATCTGCTGGGGGACTCTGGGCTTGTCGCCTCCGGGTCGCAGCTGTAAGTCCTCGGTCCTCAGACTGTGCCTTTAGCAATCTCAGAGCCGGGTGCAGGGACTCCTTCTTAGGGCAGAAAGCGAGGGCACTGTGCTGACCCACTCAAGTGCATGGGAGCAGCCGGGGGAGGGCTCTGAGAGGCATGGGGGAACCCATGGTTTGATTTATGGCGGTGAATTCTGAATGAGGTAAGGCTGTTGATCCAGGTGGGACCCAGGTCCACTCTGAAAAACAATGGCTTTAACTTCAAAGATAAGAGTAACCAAAAATCCCTTCCAATGACCATTTTACATTAAAAGTCAGCCACTTGGAGGTGCAGAAAATCTGCCAAGGTCCCTTCTTAATTTCTACTGAAAGATTATGGGCCCTTGATCTAACTTCAGTCCAGTGGTCTAAAGTCAAACTTAGGGGGGTCGTTACAGTCCCAATACACACTGACAAATGCCTGAAAACAGACACAAAAAACAAATACACACTGACAAATACCTGAAAACAGACAAAAAACAAATACACACTGACAAATGCCTGGAAACAGACACAAAAAAGAAACACACACTGACAGATGCCTGTTTTCCATCAAACAGACAAAACCAACTCAGAAATGCAGACGGTCAAGGGAGTAAACTCCCCACCTCAGATGGACTCCTAGAGTCCTTCCCCTTGCTCAGGACTTCAGAAATACAGATGGTCGAAGGAGTACACTCCCCACCTCAGACGGACTCCTAGAGTCTTTCCCCTCACTCATGGCATCCCCCAGAACGAGGAGCAGCCTGTGATTCCAGCAAGTCTGCTGTTCACACTCAGTGCCTCATCCCGAGGCAAAGGTCTCCGTTTCTCACAAAACGTCACGGCTGCAAATTTCAGCACAGAACCTAGCCGGCTTACAGAAATATTTTTGGACAAAAATTTCAGCTCCAAGTGGGTCTTCGGAGACATGGGTTGTCACGCCGATCCTGGACGAGCCCCCAAATGAAAGACTCCAAGAGGAGCCCCTAGCTCAGGCCTCAGGACAATAGCAGACACCCAAGAACTCATGACAGACCGAGCTTGTTGCAAACCACATCAGGCTTTATTCGGGGAAAGCCAGAGCTCTGGGGATGACTCATATCCCACGCAGGGGTAGAGGAGTGGTCCTTGAGGGGAAAGAGTTCCCAGTTTTTATAGGCCCTCAGGAGGGAAAGGAGAAGGGGGAGATTAGGGGATTTCCAGATCTAAACAATGTCTATTCTCAAGAAATGGGTATGGGAGGGGTACAAGGAAAGAGTCTAATGAAGGTGCAGCAATGGGCACACACCTGGTCAGAACATTGGCAGACACACAGGTTCAAGGAGTGGCCAGAGCATTGTGCACCTCTATTTTTCTAAATCAGTGAAGCTAGTTCTGCTAACACTGACTTCTATCTTGCCAATTTCAGGGCTTCTGTGTCCTTTTACATTCTGACAGGATCTTTCAATTGTATCTTGGAAGATGAAGGGCTGATCCTGCCTTGGTCTGATTCTCGATCCTCCATCATTTGTTGAGCAGATCAGAGTAAAACTTTTTCCTTTTCTTCCAACATGACAGATGACCCAGAGAAGGAATTTGTTATGAAAAAGAGACTTTTCATACAGGACTTTAGAATGAATCCCTTTCACAAGTGGGTGCTTTGTGAAGTCAATGGAAGTTGTACAGAACTAAATCCTTTGAATTTTATCCGGGGAGGAGCAGTTGTAAAGACTTCTTTTACTGGCATCTCAAGATTTGCTCAGCATTGGGGAATATATGATGCCTCCCAGGACTCTTATGGACATACTAATATCAGTGTAGAGATCACTGGGTTCAATAAAACTTTGGTAAACCAGATTAATTATACATCTACCCAAGTCTGTGTTTACCCCCATTTCTTGTTTATATTCTTTCAAGTGATTCATTTGAAGTCTGTTCCAATGATTCTTGTTTGATTTCTCAATGTTGGGATGTAACAAAGAACACCTGTGCCATGGTGGCATGGATCCCACTTTGGATCCCTGTTCCGGTGGAAACACCCTCTACCTTGAAAGTAAATGGGAGAAATGCCCTAAAGATACATGAAGTACACACTAGATTAGTTGAAAAATGGAAAAATTAGGTGATAAGAGCAACTGTTGTTTGGGCAGTGGTGGTTTATGCCTTTAATCCCATCACTTGGGTGGCAGAGGCCAAGAATTTGTGAGTCCGAGACCAGCTTGGTATACAGAGTGAGTTCCAGGAAAGCCAGGTCTACACAGAGAAACCCTCTCTCAAAAAATAATAAAACAAACAAACAAACAAAAAGCACCTGTTCTATGAAGAGGACCAGGCACAATGCACCCACATAGTGGCTTACAATTTATGCACAGCCACAGTTTTAGAGAATCACTGCTCTCTTTCAGCCTCTGTAGGCCATAGAGGCATAAGTGAGAGAATAGGAATGAGCACTCTAGCACATAAGGGAGAAAAAGGGGCTGGGCAGCCTAGCACATAAGTGAGGGAGAGAAGGCCTGCACATCATAGCACACTATTGTAAACAAGCTCAGTACTAAGAAGGTGGAGGTGGGAGTTTACCAGGGATTGTAGGGAATCTGGATGTTCTCTTCTGATCTATTTGGACAGCATGGACTCTTCTGTTGTGGGTATGTACATACAGAAAAAGAGCACACATTTTAATTTTTTTGCACATAAATAAATAACAAAAAATATTACAGTTGAAATTAGTAGTGCCATTTCCAGTGCTTTCATATGTAACACATTTGTTCATGTTTTTCAAGTCTGCAAATGTTTTTCAACCTAGAAATTGGAAATCATTTGTCTTAAAGATGGTAGCTCTTTTCCACCTCTTGAGAACTCTCTTCCAATCAATGGTGCCTGGTACTCCATGACAGCATACACAGGGTATATTCAGCCAAACAGTGAAATCCCTGGATGAGACCTGTTTTCTCCAACTGGCATCACAAAGGCTCCACAGAGTACTCCATCTGGGTCTCTCCTGATAACGTTTTGTTTGTTTGTTTGATTGTTTGTTTCTTTTTGTTTTGTTTTTTTTTCTTTTTCTTTTTGTTTTGTTTTTGTTTTTCTTTTTGTTTTCTTTTTTATTTGTTTTGTTTTTGTTTTGTTTTTTGGTTTTGTTTTTGTTTTTTGTTTTTTGCTTTTTGCTTTGTTTTTTTTTGTTTTTTTTTGTTTTGTTTTGCTTTTATTTTTTATTTTTTATTTTTTTTCATTGAGCAGCCAAGCAAGGAAGGGTTCGGTTGTGAAGGAGTTCACTTCTGAATGACCTGGAACTGATAACCAGCTCTTATCAGGGTAATTTGACTATTTACAGATGTGTGACTGGTGGGAAATCTCAGTCCCGATCGGCATTTCCTATGGCTTAAATGAAGGAGGAGGATCATATTCATTGCACAGGATTGAACAGAACAGGGGCTTAGAGGATTGTAAACCCTTGGAGGACACAAGCTTGGGGCCTAGGGAGAGGATCAAAGAGCTGGCTGCAGGAGTGGGGGTCAGGGGATCAGGGTTCCATTGGTGAGGAGTCTTGGTGATTGTCCTATGTGCTGTAAGAGACCTTACGGTCGAAATTGGCACTTGTCCTGTGTGTAGTCCAAAATCTATTAGAAACACACTGAGGATTCCTCTACCCTCACTGTCTTCTCTAGAGTGTATTTCTTTGGTAGAGACTGTATGGATACTGCAGAAAGGGGAGTGGCATAGGAAGAGTAAATGAAAAGAATAAGAGCAGACAATGCAGAAGATTCATAAGTCTTCTAAGATGGATTCTGACCACAGATCCTCCCCTCTCATTCCCCAAGTATTTCTATTAAAGACTTGCACCACGGTGATCAGCCTTTTCTCTCCGTTTTCCTTCTGTAGAATGGGTTCTTCGTTTGTAGCTCAGGCTGTCTTGGTTTGGGCTGGCCTTGGACTTACAGATATTTGAAAACCTAGGCTTCCCCAAATCCCTGCTTTCTCCAATATAAGGTCTTTCTATGTGGGAACTGGTGCTAAATAAAGAGAGAATATTAAAAGCAGTAAGGGAGAAAGGTCAAGTAACATATAAAGGCAGGCCTATCAGAATTACACCAGACTTTTCACCAGAGACTATGAAAGACAGAAGATCCTGGACAGATGTTATACAGACACTAAGAGAACACAAATGGCAGCCCAGGCTACTATACACAGCCAAACTCTCAATTACCATAGATGGATAAATCAAATTATTTCACGATAAAAAATAAATTCACACATTAACTTTCCATGAATCCGGCCTTTCAAAGGATAATAACAGAAAAAAATAACAATATAAGGACAGAAACCATGCCCTAGAAAAAGCAAGAAAGTAATCACCCAACAAACCAAAAAGAAGACAGCCACAGGAACAGAATGCAAACTCTAACAACAAAAATAATAGGAAGCAACAATTACTTTTACTTAATCTCTCTTAATATCACTGGATTCAGTTCCCCAATAAAAAGACATAGACTGGCTACCAAAATAGGACCCAATAGTCTGCTGCTTACAGGAAATCCATCTCAGGGAAAAAGACAGACACTATCTCAGAGTGAAAGTCTAGAAAATAATTTTCAAAGCAAATGGTCTGAAGAAATCAGCTGGAGTAACAATTCAAATATCGATTAAAATTGATTTCCAACCTAAAGTTATCAAAAAAGACAAAGAAGGACACTTAATACTCATCAAAGGTAAAATCCTCCAAGAGGAACTCTCAATTCTGAATATCTATGCTCCAAATGCAAGGGCAGTCCCATTCATTAGAGAAAGCTCAAAGCACACATTGCAGCTCACACAATAATAGTGGGAGGCTTCAACAAACCACTTTTATCAATGGACATATCTTGGAAACAGAAACTAAACAGGGACACAGTGAAACTAACAGAAGTTATTAAACAAATGGACTTAATAGATATCTACAGAACGTTTTATCCTGAAACAAAAGTATATAACTTTTTCTCAGCACATCATGGTACCTTCTCCAAAATTGACCATATAATTGGTCATAAAACAGGCCTCAACTGATAAAAAATATTGCAATTGTCCAAAGCATCCTATCAGACCACCAAGGACTAAGGCTGATTGATCTTCAATAACAACATAAATAATGGAAAGCCAACATTCACTTTGAAAATGAACAAAAGTCTTTTCAGTGCTACCTTGGTCAAGGAAGGAATAAGGAAAGAAATTAAAGACATTTTAGAGTTTAATGAAAATAAAGCCACAATATTCCCTAACTTATGAGACTCAATGAAATCATTACTAAGAGGGAAACTCATAGATTTGAGTGCATCAAAAAAGAAACCAGAGAGAGCACATAAAAGCAGCTTGAAAACACATGAAAAATCTCCAGAATAAAGGAAGCAAATTCACTCAAGAGGAGTAGATGGAAGGAAATAAGCAAACTCAGGGGTGAAATTAACCAAGTGGAAACAAGAAGAACTACTTAAAGAATCAACCAAAGAGGAGCTGGTTCTAAGAGAAAATCAACAAGATAGATAAACCCTTAGCTAGCATCCCTTAAGGCACAGAGACAGCATCCTAATTAACAAAATCAGAATTGAAAAGAGAGACAAAAAAACAGATCCTGAAGAAATCCAAAACACCATCATATCCTTCTACCACAGGCTATACTCAACAGAACAGGATAACCTGGACAAAATGAACAAATTTGTAGAGCGTTAGAGAGAAAGGTACCAAAGTTAAAACAGGACCAAGTTAATGATCTAAACAGTCTCATGTACCCTAAAGAAATAGAAGCAGAAGCAGGCATTAATAGTCTCCCAACCAAAAAAAAAAAAAAAAAAAAAAAAAAAAAGGCCCAAGAGCAGATGGGTTTAATGCAGAGTTCTATCAGACCTTAAAAGAATATCTAATTCCAGTTCTGCACAAACATTTCCACAAAATAGCCGTAGAAGGTACTCTACCGAACTCATTTTATGAAGCCACAATTCCTCTGATACCTAAACCACAGAAAGATCCAACAAAGATAAAGAACTTCAGAACAATGGCCCTTATGAATATCGATACAAAATACTCAGTAAAATTATCCCTAATCATATCCAAGAACACATTAACAATTTCATTCATCCTTACCAAGTAGGTTTTATACCAGGGATACAGGGATGGTTTAATATATGGCAATCCATCAACATAATCCACTATATAAACAACTTCAAAGACAAAACCACATGATCATCTCATTATATGCAAAGAAATCATTTAAGTATATCCAAAACCCATTCATGATAAAAGTCTTAGAAGGATCAGGAATTAAAGGCCCATACATAAAAAGGATAAAGGCAATTTACAGTAAACCAGTACCCAACATCAAATGAAATGGTATAAAGCTGGAAGCAATCCCACTAAAATCAGTGCCTAGACAGGCTGCCCACTTTCTCTCTACCTATTCAACATTGTTCTTAAAGTCCTAGACAGAGCAATTTGACAATGAAAGGAGACCAAGGGGATACAAATTGGAAAAGAAGAATTCAAAATATCACTTTTTGCAGATGATATGATAACATATATAAGTGCACCTAAAAATTCCACTAGAGAAAACCTAAACTTGAAAAACAACGTTGGTGAATTAGCTGGGTATAAAATTAACCAAACATGTCAATGGCCTTTCTCTTCACAAAGAATAAACAGGCTGAGAATGAAATTAGAGAAACATCTCCCTTCTCAATAGTCACAAATAATATAAAATAATTTGGGGTGACTCTAACAAAGGAAGGAAAGGTCTGTATGATAAGAATTTCAAGTCTCTGAAGAAAGAAATTAAAGAAGATCTCAGAAGATGGAAAGATCGTCCATTATCATGGATTGGCAGTATCGACATTGTAAAAATGGCCATCTTGCAAAATGAAATCTACAGATTCAATGAAATCCCCATTAAACTTCCAATTCAATCCTTCAATGAATTAGAAAGGGCAATCTGCAAATACCTTGGGAATAAATAAAATTTAGGATAGAAAAAGTCTTCTCATGGATAAAAGAACCTCTGGTGGAATCACCTTGCATGACCCAAAGCTGTACTACCGAGCAATTGTGATAAAAACTGCATGGTACTGATATAGTGACAGACAAGTAGACCAATGAAATAGAATTGAAGACCCAGAAATGAACCAACACACCTATTGTCAATTCATCATCTACAAGGGAGCTAAAATCATCCAGTGGAAAAAAGACTGCATTTTCAACAAATGGTGCTGGCACAATTAGTGGTTATCATGTAGAAGAATGTGAATCAATCCATTCCTATCTCCTTGTACTAAGGTCAAATGTAAGTGGATCAAGGAGCTCCATATAAAATAAGAGACACTGAAACTTGCAGAGGAGAAAGTGGGGAAACGCCTCAAAGATATGGAAACAGGGGAAAAATTCCTGAATAGAAGACAAATGGCTTGTGTTGTAAGATTTAGAATTGACAAATGGGACCTCATAAAGCTGCACATCTTTTGTAAGGCAAAAGACACCTTCAATAAGACAAAAAGGCCACCAACAGATTGTGAAAGGATCTTTTTCACTATCCTAATTCAGATAGGGGACTAATATCAAATATATATAAAGAACTCAAGAAGGTGGACTCCAGAAAATCAAATAACCCCATTAAAAAACGGGGCTCAGAGCTAAAGAAAGAATTCTCACCTGAGGAATACAGAATGGCTAAGAAGCACCTGAAACTATGTTCACCATCCTTAATCAGCAGTGAAATGTAAATCAAAACAACCCTGAGATTCCATCTCACACCAGACAGAATGGCTAAGATCAAATATTCAGATGACAGCAGATGCTGGTAAGGATGTGGAGAAAGCAGAAAACTCCTCCATTGTTGGTGGAATTACAAGTTTTAAATCAACTCTGGAAATCAGTCTGGCGTTTCTTCAGAAAATTGAACATTATACTACCATAGGATGCCACAATACCTCTCCTGGGCATATATCCAGAAGCTGTTCCAACTAGTAAGACACATGCTCCACTATGTTCATAGCAGCCTTATTTATAGAAGCCCGAAGCTGGAAAGAATCCAGATGCCCGTCAACCGATAATGGTTACAAATTTGTGGTACATTTACACAATGGAGTCCTACTACTAATAGTACAGCTATTAAAAAGAATGAGTTTATGAAATTTATAGGCAAATGGTTGGAACTGGAGAGCATCATCCTGAGTGAGGTAACTCAATCACAAAAGAATGCTAATGATATGTACTCACTAATAAGTGGATATTAGCCCTGAAACCTAGAATACCCCAAAGATATAAGATACAATTTGCCAAACACATGAAACTCAAGAAGAACGAAAACCAAAGTGTGGACACTTGCCCCTTCTTAGAATTGGAAACAAAACACCCATGGAAGTAGATACAGAGACAAAGTTTGGAGCATAGACAAAAGGATGGACCTTCTAGAGATTGCCATATGCAGGGATCCAACCACTAATCAGTCTCCAAACACTGACACCACTCCATACACTTGCAAAGTTTTGCTGAGTGGACCCTGATATAGCTGTCTCTTGTGAGATTATGCCGGGGCCTTGCAAACAAAGAAGTGGATGCTCACAGTAAGCTATTGGATGGATCACAGGGCCCCCAATGGAAGAGCTAGAGAAAATATCCAAGCAGCTAAAGGGATCTGCAATCCTATAGGTGGAAAAACATTATGAATTAACCAGTACCCCGAAGCCCTTGGCTGTAGCTGCATATGTATCAAAAGATTGCCTAGTAGGCCATCACACGAAAGAGAGCCCGATTGTGCATGCACACTAATTATGCCCCAGTACAGGGGAATGCCAGGGTCAAAAAGTGGTAGTGAGTGGGTAGGGGAGTGGGGGAGGGGGAGGGGTATGGGGGACTTTTGGGATAGTGTTGGAAATGAAAATGAGAAAAATACCTAATAAAATATATTAAAAATAGATTGACACTGAAGAAAAAAAAAGACAAGATAAAAGAGAGGCTGAGGAAAGAGAAAATAGACGAGATAGAAGACTTGAAAAAAATGTAACTAGGTTTGTGGCTGTATTCACAGGTGATAAAGAAGTTTATAGAAAAGGTACACGAAATAGGGAGACAGACTACCTGGGTAACACAGGGCCGAAAAGACCTCAGAAATCCAGAGGACCTCCACGACCTCTAGATATGGACCGATGTGCATACTATAAAGAAAAGGAACACTGGGCAAGAGACTGCCCCAAAAAAGAGACAAATAACAGACAGCTCAAGTTTTTCCCCTAAAAGATGATGACTAGGAGAGTCAGGGCTCAGACCCCTCCCCAAGCCTGGGGCAATCCTAAGTGTGGAGGGGACCACAACAGTTTTCGTTATTGATACTAGAGCAGAGATTTCAGTGCTGAAAGAGCCACTGGAGAAATTGAACAACAACAACAACAACAACAACAACAACAATAACAACAACAACAACAACAAAAGAAAAACACCAAAAAAACAAAAAAAGAACAAAACAAAACAAAACAAAAAACGTAGTAATCGTAGCTACTGTTCAGAAACCATACTCTTGGACCACTGATAAGGAAGTTAATTTAAGAAGAAGCCAAGTAACTCATTCCTTCCTCAACATTCTTGAATGTCAACCCCATTCTTGGGTAGATAATTACTATCACATTAAAAGCCCAAATAAGCTTCTCTTTGGAAGCAAATTCAATCTCTTGATAAGCCCCTCTCTCTATAATTTTAGTTTTAAAATTAGAACTATATAGATTATATGAGCCTCAAGCCACATCGAGAAAAGTTCTAGAATGGACCTGGTTAGAGAGATTATCTTAACGCCTGGGCAGAGAAGGAAGGTATGGGAGAGGCAAACAGGGTGCCCCCCCCATCATTGTGAAGCTGAAAACTGGTGCGACTTCTATTGGGGTACAATAACCAATGAGCAGAGAGGCCCAAGAGGGGATCAGACCTCACATTCAAAGGCTCATAGAACTAGGTGTTTTGGTCCCTTGTCAATCTCCCTGGAATACTCCATTACTACCAGTTAAAAAGCCAGGCACTAATGTTTAACTTTCAGTACAAGACTTAATAAAAGTAAACGAAAGACTATGAAATATTCATCCTACTGTCCCTAACTCCTACAATCTACTTAGTTCTCTCCACCCTGACAGATATTGTTATATAGTCCTGCACCTGAAGGACGCATTCTTCTGCCTAAAACTACATCCCATGAGTCAGGTAATGTTTGCTTTCAAGTGGAGAGACCCAGATTAGGGATAGGCTAGACAAAATAACTTTGTGACATTTACCTCAAAAATTCAAGAACTCTCCTACTCTCTTTGATGAAGCCTTTCACTCAGACTTGGCACAGTTCAGGTCAGAAATCCCCCAAGTTTTACTTCTTCATTATGTTTATGACCTGCTTCTTCCTGACACCACCGAAAAATGGTGCAGACTGGGAACTGAAAAATTACTGGCAGAATTGAGCGAGTTGGGATACAAGGCATCTGCTAAGAAAGCCCAGAATTGTCAGACAGAAGTAACCTATTTGGGTTATAGTCTCAGGGAAAGGAAATGGTGGCTGACAGAAGCTTGGAAAAAGACTGTAACTCAAATCCGCATCCCAACAACCTTAAAGCACTTGAGAGAATTTGTGGGAATAGCTGGATTTGTAGACTCTAGATTCAAAGCTTTGCCACTCTGGCAGCCACACTCTACCCCTTTACTAAAGAGATTGGGAATTTCTCATGGACCCCCATACACCAGTAGTCCTTTATAGAGATTAAAAAGGCCTTGCTTAGTGCACCAGCCCTAGCCCTGCAAGACCTGATTAAGCCTGTCACTTCATATAGAGGAATGAGTAGGAATAGAAAGTGGGGTTCTGATCTAAGCTTTGGGGCAAAAAAAACAACCTGTGGAACACTGGTCCAAAAAAAAAAAAAAAAAAAGAAACAAAAACCAAAAACCAATCAAACAAACAAAAAAACTAGACCCAGTGTCCAGTGGATGGCCATTTTGCTTAAAAGCTATCGATGCTTTGGCCCTACTTCTCAAAGATGCTGATAAACTGACTCTAGGTCAACGAATGATAGTGGTAGACCCATGCCTTAGAAAGCATCATTAGACCACCACTTGATCACTGGATGACTAAATCTCACATGACCCATTATCAGAACCTCTTACTGACTGAGAGAGTGCAGTTTGTACTCCCTGCTATCCTGAATTCTGCCACCTTGCTGTCAGAAGCTTACAAATCCCTACCAGAGCACCAGTGTATGGGCATCCTGGCAGAATAAACCGGACCTAAGAAAGAACTCACTGATCAGCCATGGCCAGACTGCCGCAACTGGTGCACGGATGATAGCAGGTTTTTGGTTAAAGGTAAGCAAAAGGTAGGGGCAGCCTTGGGCAATGGAAAACAAACCATCTTCACCAGCACCTTGCCTGAAGGGACAATAAACCAGACAGCAGAGCTAATTGTCTTTTTGTTTCTATACTTTACAACCAGAGATGCCTCCCTATTTGTGCCAAGGACAATAAGATAAAAATTCAGAAATATCTCACTCCCCACTCCTGCCTTGTAAATTTCAGCAAGGACACCCAGAAGAAAAGAACTCTCCTCCTAACACCTCCCAACTCTTCCCAACTTCCATCAACTCTTCTCCCAACTCCTCCCAATTCCTCAGCTAGCTGTTAAAAGCCCTCTACTGTCTCTGCTCAGGGTCAAATTCCCCTGCTCTGCATGGTGGAGGGACTTCAACCTCAGCTTGCTGATAATTAAACCTCTTGCAGTTTGCATCAGGTATGGTTTTTTTCTGGAGTCACTGGTGTGCTGGCCAGCTCATCCTGGGAATTGAGCATAGGCCCAGCTTTGGGGTGACTTACACTAACTTTCCACTATATTTCTTGCTTTAATCTTTTATTGTTCTTTCTTCTAAAAGATGAATTAGACAGTATGTTGGATAAATCTGGAAGTATGTGTTTTTGGAGATATTTGCCTGTTTTTTGAAGAGGCCAGAAGAGGGCATTACATCTCTATAGACCCTATAGCATAGAGGAATAATTTTAGTTTTCACAGAAATCATAGTTTTCCTTAAAGCACATACAGATGACTTTTCACCCAACATTTAGAACTAATGTTTACCTGGAGATGTAGCTCAGTGGTAAAGCACCAAGTAACAGTTATCAGTTTCATCTTCAGTTGTGGAAAGATCAAAACAAAACAAAACAAAAAATAAAACAAAACAAAAAAAATTAAAAAAACAAAAAGCAACCAAATAATCAAGCAAACAAAAAAATTCAACCAACCCACCAAATTAACAAAAAAAAAAAAAAACAAAAAACAAAAAACAAAAACAAAAACCTAACAAGCAAACAAAACACAGCAACAAGTCTCACAAATGAAATATGAGTCTGACAAGTTTACCCAATTAACTGTATAATGTAAACTGATCAAGAAAACCAATTTTCTATTGTAAGGAAACAAGCAAAACCAGCCTTAAACACTTTAGGAGCCTAAACTTAGGCATGATTAGAGCAATAGGGAAAAAAAAAATGGTAGTGAATACAGCAGAACAAATCTCACAAGGGGTCTAGAGATATGGTTGTTTTGGAAAATTGCTTTCCTTGAAATTATATGGAATTAAGATGGGGGTCTGGAATCCACATTAATAATACATTCTGCAGGCCAGTGCTGAGTAGTTGGAGACAGATGGCTGGCTAGTCAGGCTAGTGGCGTTTGTGAGCTGCAGATTCAGAGATATCCTGTCTCAACTTTTAAGTTGTGTCAGACAGTGGTGGCACATGCCTTAATAACTGCAGTTTTGAGGAAAAAGCAGGGAAATTTCTGAGTTTGTGGCCACCATGGTATAAAGGGTGAGTTCCAGGACAAACAGATCTATACAGAGAAACCCTGTCTCATAAAAAAAAAAAATAGTTGGAATATAATTTAGAAGAAAACAGTTGTCTATTTCTGACCACCGAATGCACACATATTCTGAAATGTATACACATCCTTTTTTTGCTGAAACTTTTTTTTTCTGATTTACCCAATCTATTCAAATTATGGTGTTTTTATTTCTTTCCTGGAAATAGAAAATATTAAGAAAGTGTCATATTTTTATTATCTCCACTGTATAGTAAAATTAAACATCTATTGAGAGAAATGATCCAACATACTTTAAAACACACAGGGCAGGAAATGAAAGAAGACTTAGATATTAAGAGCACTTGTTGCTCTTGGACAGAACCAAGGTTTAGTTCCTAGGACCCACATAATGGCTCACAACAATTTTTAATTCAAGATCCAGGTAATTTTGCCATCCTATTCTAGTTTCTAAGAGCACAAGACATGCATGTCATATAAACATCAGATATACATGTTGTAAAAATACAAATGTGCAAAAACACGTTAGGTAAATAAATAAAACAATTTAGAATTACACACGACAGTCCCTTCAACTAAAACAAAGTAGGAGAGACTTCTTCGGTGTTTTGTTTTTGTTTTGTTTTTTTTTTTTTTTTGTTTTTTGTTTTTTTTGGTTTGGTTGGTTTTTTTTTTGTTTTGTTTTGTTTTTCTTACTTTCAAGTTAGTATTGCAAACTTGAAAAATGAATAAACTCTTAGTAGTGGTGGAAGCTAAAATACTACCTCGTTCTTGCTACTGTGATGACAGATGACTGATAAATCCTCTCTCACCCTTTGTAGGAATGTGTAAACAGGCCAATAAGCATGGGCTTGGCTAAGATTTTTTCCCTGTTGTCCAAACCCTGTTACTCAGTATGCTTTGTGGTGGCCAGGAAGCTGAGTTCCTGAGGAAGTAATGTTCTTGAGGAAGCATGGTAGGGAGAAGTCTCTGTGGAGGGAGTCAGTGAACTGTTGAAAGATGTTTAATCCTGGTTCAGCTGGCGGTCCCAGTGGGATGATGGTGGAGGGATGGAGGTGTTACAAAAGGAGAAAGGAGAGCAGGTGACCCTCATTGGACTCCTGCTGTTAATGCTTCTGGGTTCACATTCCACTTTACCCAAGAAAAACAGAGAACTTTTTCCCTATGGGCAGGAGATTGAACAGATTATCACCTAGGAGAAAGCAGAAAGGCTAGGGAATTGGAGACCCTAAAAGTATTCTTGGAGCCCGGGGATGAGAGTTGTGAGTAAACTGGGGGTCAGTTAGTGGTGGAAACAGACTAGATCCTTTTCTGTACTGTTGCTGCCAGCCAAAAATTCATTAAAAAAAAACTGAAGACAAGTCATCATTTTCCTTTACCTGGTTTTGAAAGGCCAGATTTCCAAATTTTGCATATATAGGCGCCAAATTGCTTCCAAATCCAGAGGCTTCTCTCAACCTCAGAAGAGCTGGTACTTCAGACATAATTCAGTGAAGGCTGTGTTTATGTATGTGTTGTTTTGGTATAGGAAGGTAAGCTCTAACTCTATATCTCAGTATTATCTCAAAGCACATGTGCATTTGGACTTGCTTTGAAAATGAAGTACTCAGCCTTACAAATTTACTGGGGCCTAAGGAAACATGTCTTCTATATTTTTTATATTTAAATTTTATTTTTTATTTATTTATTTTTTCATTGTTGAAGATTGAATGCAGAGCTTCTTTGTGTAGCATTAAAATATAAGACCTGTCAGGTGAAAAGTATTTCATTAATATTTGCAGAAAAAAATAATTTATGTATCTTGTTTTATTAACAACCAAGAACAGAATCTCCAGTAACTAATGATAATTAGAATGCAAATTCTGAAGAAATAATTGGAGATACAGTGTAATATGTTCAAACTTATTATTTCCTTCTTAGTGTAAGTATTTCAATGAAAGTATAATTGATTGTATAGCAAGTAATCTATATTAATATTTTGCATATGATGTATATTCCAAACAGTAATTCTGTATGATTAATCTTTAATTTTAATGGTTTTATTGGAGGGTATAGTGGTGTGGGTCAAACTCTCATTGTCATGCCTGTATGTCAAAAGCTGAGCCATCAAACTCTAACATCTGCATTCTTAATTTTTAAAACTTTAATTTCTCTATAGATTTCCAGTACAAAATCTTCTGGGGAAATTTGAAGGTACATTTTTGGATATATAATTTTTTTAACTATATAGTATTAGCATAATTTTTATATTAGGAAATATTAGTTATTATACTGTAAGACATCATAGTGAATTATTCTTTTTATATGTAGTATTTTGTAACTATTTTGATTTTTATTATTTTTATTTATTTATCTGTTTATTTATTTATTTATTTATTTTTACTAGATATTATCTTTCTTTACATTTCAAATATTAGTTCTTTCTTTGTTTCACCCCAGATAATCCCTATTCCATTTACTTTCTCTGTGTTTCTACTAGGGTCTTCCTCCATCTGCCCATTTTACCCTCCCACACTAGTACATGCCTACACTGGGGAATCAAGCCTTCACAGGACCAAGAACCTCTCCTCCCACTGATGTCTGACAAGGTCATACTCTGCTATATATGCAGCTGGAACCATGGGTTGGTGCTTAGTCCCTGGGTGCTCTGGACAGTCTGGTTGGTTCATATTTTGCTCTTCCTATAAGTTTGCAAACACATTCAGCTCCTTCAGTTCTTCATGTAACTCGTCTACTGGGGACCCCATGATCAGTCTGATAGTTGTCTTTGAGCATCAGCCTCTTTTCTTGCCAAGAAATGGCTGAGCTTCTCAGGAGATAGCCATATTTGGCTCCTGTCAGCAAGAACGTGTTGGTATCCACAACAGTGACTGGGTTTGGTGTCTGTATATGGGATGGATCCTCAGGTTGGGCAGACAATGGATAGTTATTTCTTCAGTCTCTGCTCTGCAATTTGTCTCCATATTTTTTCCAAGGAGTATTTTGTTCCCAATTCTAAGAGAGATTGAAACACCCACACTCTCATCTTCCTTCTGCTTGAGCTTCATGTGGTCTGTGAATTACATTTTGGATATTCTGAATTTTTGGAATAATATCCCTTTATCAGTGACTGTGTACCATGTTTGTAATTTTGGAATTGGGTTACCTCACACAGGTTGATATATTTTATATCCTTCTATTTGCCTGTGTATTTAATGAAGTCATTGTCTTTGTATTATTAGCATATATTTTTATCTCTCTTGCTCTATTCTACAGCTTGATGTCGAGGATGATTCCCCTTTAGTTCTTTTATTGTTGAGTATAGTTTTTCCGTATCCTGGACTTTTTTCTTCCAGATGATTTTGTAAATTGTTCTTTCTATCTTTATGAATAATTGAGTTTGAATTTTGATTGTGATTTCACTGAATCTATCCTTTTGACTCATCTCCAAAGGTTGTCTCTGTAACTCCTTCCATGGGTGTTATGTTCCCAATTCTAAGAAGGGTCACAGTGTCAGCATTTTGGTCTTCAATCTCCTTAAGTTTCATATGTTTTGAAGATTATATCTTGTATCTTGGTTATTCTAATTGTCTGGGCTAATACCCACTTATGTCACTACTAGGGTACTGGTTATTCTCCTCTGCTTCTCATTTGGTCACAGTGATTTTCATTTTGATCTCATTTGTCTAACATGCCAGCATGCCCTGCTTATAGACTGTGGTACAATAGATGTTTAACTTTCATAACTATTGGGTAGTGTTTTGATTTTTCTGCGTTTGCCTGATTGAATAAAGGGGATTATTCCTCCAGCCCATAGTGACAGGCATGCTTTAGAGAAGTCAGGACTAGTGGTCCTCAATCTTCAAAATGTTGTGAATCTTTAATATACAGCTCCACAACAATAATGTTATTTCATTGCAACTTCGTAAATATAATTTTGCTATAGTCATGAATTGTAAAGTATATATCTTATAAACAAGATATATGATATGTGACACTTGTGAAAGGGTTGTTTGAACACTCAGAGGAGTCTCATCCCATAGTTTGAAAAGCACTAATTTGGACACAATGGGGCTACTGCTGCCAATGTAGACTGTTCATCCAGTATTGCTGGTCAGAAGTCTCCGTACTTTGAAGGCAATGGGTTTTCCCAGAAAAGGCTTCTTCTGAGTCCCCAAACTTATGTCAACACCTGTTCACCTTGGTGATGGTCACTGATGTATCAAATGACCATACTTAGTAAATTAGAGTAATACAGTTTTCTTTTCCACCCTAGAAAGTGGAGATTCTAAAAATATGTCTACTAGCTAAAAGCAGTGATGGTGCTCTTCCTAGGGATCCCTTACATAGTGTCCATTTATATCCTCCTTGGATGTTCCTCTCTGATCTATACTCACCATATTTTTACAAACATATATATATATATATATATTGGGGGGTGAAAGGAGACATCTGGAGAACAATAAGTCCCTCATTAGCATTAAACATTCCTGAAGTCAAGTAATAATCTCTAAAAACATCAATAACTACAACAACAAAAACAACAAGAATAGATGTTCATTAGGAAGAATTTTTTTTAAATAACCTTCCAATAGCCACAGAAAGAGGGGGCATGATACATCTACAACACTTTATAGATACTTATTACAATTACCACTAAAATTTTTAAAATAATATGGATTTTTAAAAATGAAATTGAAGTAAAATAGATTTTTCAGCTGTTAAAAGGGGGAAAATGTGTTCTAGAACGAAATAAAGAAAAAAAGAAATAAAGAGTGTAAGAACTAATTGATTTTTTAATAAAGAACATCCTTATAACTCATGTGTCAGTAAGTATCAGGATTATAATGCAGTTGATTTTCTCATTGTAGAATAATTTTAATGTGTTTGAATATTTCCAGTTGTAAGAATGGTTCTCAGAAATTTCACAAGACAAGAAGAAGACACCAAGTAATTCCTCGCTTTTGTTTCCAAAGTCTTAGTTCTTTTTCTGCAGAGTCCCAGACATTCCAGGGAAGGGTTTGAAACATCCAACAAATTCTGAGACCATAACCTCAGAGAGAAGCTACCTTTCTCAGTAAATGGACCTAGGAAAGGTGAAAAGATCCATCAAATCGTTTTAGAACAAAAGTGGCAGCTGGTTCACAGAACAAGGTATCATTTAGCAACTCAATTAGCAACTCAGCCAAGAACTAAGAGGATTTGAAATGATAATAACACAGAGTAATAAAAACCACTATGCAGTTGTAATTTAATCGCATATATATACTTTGGACAGAGAAAGCAATAAAATATTGGGATCTCTCTGCTCAGCCCAATGAAACTCTGGGTCATGCTTCAGATGTCCCAAGGTCATGGCTCATCACAGATACTGGAAGTGTGTGGGAAACTAGAACTACATCATGTAAGTGATGTGAGTCCAAAGACATGATTTCAGAAATTGTTCAAGTCCTCAAATTGCTTGGAAAAAAAAATCACATAGCACCAGAAGTAATAAGACGTTCATGGTATCAATGTCAACAGGTAAGCACTACTAACAAATATCTGTTAAGCATTGGATTGTTACCAACACAAATGAGGAGATGATTTTTAAATTTAAATGCAGTCACATTTTAATAATTAGTAGTAATGTTACGTATCCAGTGTGAAACTGTGGGTGTAGGGGAAGTTGGTGAAGTGAGAGAGAACATGGCCGGCAGAAGGTTCTGTGCTCTGTGAAGCCTGACATGGGAGGAGTGAAGGATACTTACCATGCGTCCCTAGTTGTGCATCTGGCTGTGTAAATCCACTGACACTACACGGATGGGGGTGAACTAGGGGAAGACAATGGTACCAGATTCTTAGTCTCTGGCATCCCATATTGGGCCTTAAAAAACATAGATAGTCTAATGTTTTAGAACTTTATTTTAGACAGCAGGGAGAAAAACAAAGGGTAAAAAGATTGTTAGACTAGCCATGGCCAAAAGGAGAGATGGGGAAAGACATAGAAGGAAGGACAGAAAGCAAGTTAGAGAGTAAGAAAGGTGAACGCTTAGAGAAAGAAGTAAAAGTTTACAGAGAGTAAGGATTGTAAAAGTTAGAGAGAGAGAGAGAGAGAGAGAGAGAGAGAGAGAGAGAGAGAGAGAGAGAGAGGGAGAGACTGATGTAGGGCCAAGTAGCCTCTCATATATTGGGCTTGTTATCTTGCTGTTGCTAGGTAACTGGAAGTTATCTAACCTGAAGATCAGAACCTTTGGTCATTTTGTATGTGACTGCTAGCCATTAGCCACTGCTGGGCAGGAGTGCTTGTGGGTTTGGTAACTTTAACAGGAGCCAGGGTTCCAGAAATACTGAGGAAATGCCTTCCTTCCCATGTAGGTGAAAATTACGACCCATTAGGTTTCATCAGGTTTAAGGACTTCAGTATGACTGGAGACCAGGCATTTTGTACATAGCACAATGCCCCAAGCTCAATGATCAAATTTAACTCTAGCCACTAGATTTTGTGGATTTTCAGGCAGAACACCAGTAGAGAGGATGTGAGTTTGAAACTCTGGAGACTCCTACCATAAGAAATCAAGGCATGGAGTTGGGGTGGGGTAAAATGATTTTAGAAGAAATTTGTAAAACAGTGAAAGGACAATTGAAAAGACATATGAAAAGACCAGAAACAGGGGATGCCTCAGGAGACCATCCTTGTTTTCATAGTTTGGCAAGACAAAATTCAAATGACCAGTAGTACTGAAGGAGAGTCTGTGAATGTATCAGGGAGGGTAGGGTAAGGGTAGGAGGGAGTGAGGGAGGGTGAGATAGAGAAAAAAGTAGAAGGAGAAAAAGAAAGAGAAGGAAAATAAGAAGAATATGGAGAGGAAGAGGAGAAGGAAGGGAAGAGGAATGGGTGGAGCAGAACGACAAGGAGAAGGAGAAGGAAGAAAAACAAAAGAAGAGGAAGAAGAAGAGCAAAAAGAAGGAGGAAGACTTGGAGAAGTAGAAAAGGAGAAGGTTAAATAAGGAGGAGAGAAGGAGAGAAGGAGAATGAGAGAAGGAGGAAGAGAAGGAGAAGTAAAAGGCATAGAAGAAGAAGAAGAAGAAGAAGAAGAAGAAGAAGAAGAAGAAGAAGAAGAAGAAGAAGAAGAAGAAGAAGAAGAAGAAGAACACCAAGAACAAGATCAAGAAGAAGAAGAAGAAGAAGAAGAAGAAGAAGAAGAAGAAGAAGAAGAAGAAGAAGAAGAAGAAGAAGAAGAAGAAGAAGAAGAAGAAGAAGAAACATGAGTAGGAGGAGAAGGCGAAGGAAAAGGAGAAGCAGAAGGAGAAAAGAATAAGGAGGAGGATAAGGCAAAGAAGGAGAAAAAAATAGAAGAAGAAGGAAAACAAGGAGAAGAAATGAGAAGAGATGAGAGGCATAGATAGACAGACAGAGACAGACAGACAGAGAAACTTAGACATACAGAGTGAGACATGCACATAAACATTCACACAGAGACACACAAGTAGGCACAGAAACAGAGAAAAATATACATAGAAAGAGAGACATGCACAGAGACATTCACAGAGTTACACACATTCACACAACTTAATTAAGAAGTATTAACAAAATTATATCTATGAAATTACAAGGATATTAAGTACTAAATTATGTGAGCATTGAGGATGAATGAGATCCAACCAAATTTTGCAAGTCCTGCAACATTCTCAATGCTTACACACAGTTTAGCTGCGGGAGTATCAATTATAGGGCTGTAACTTTTGTTTTCTTCATTTATAATTTACTGTGAATCTCCTTTCTCCCCCATTCAATATGGTCAGTAGTTTCCATGTGGAAGGACTTTCTAATGAATGGCATCTAGTGAAAAAGAGAAAACAATTTAAAAAAATAGTCTCTATGCTAGAGCCAACTGTACAAACAATTCATAGTTATTCTCCAAATGCAGGGCTCAAAGAACACAGAGGCTCCTCTAGCTGGTGCACAGATCTTAAGTTTGGCCCTACAGCATCACTGGGAACCTACTGACAATTCTCACTCAGGTCATAAAGTTATGGAGCATTCCAATTTATTGAGTTCCAGAGAAAAAGCCATTTGGAAGCTTATCTCCCTAAAAGTGAAGATTACACTGAAATTTATGAAAAGTGAAAATAATTTTTTAATGTGAAAAATCATTCCACACACACACATTAAAAAAATACATGAAGGCAAAATTGACAGCAATATATTTGACACAACACCCACCCACACACACCTACACAAACCCACACACACACCCACACCCACACACACACAGAGAGACAGAGAGAGAGAGAGAGAGAGAGAGAGAGAGAGAGAGAGAGAGTGAGACAGAGAGAGAGAGAGAGGGAGGGAGGGAGGGAGGGAGGGAGGGAGGGCAAGAGGGGGGGAGGGAGGGAGAGAGGGAGGGAGGGAGGGAGGGAGGGAAGGAGGGGGGAGGGGGAGAGGTGGAGAGACAGATGTACACTTACAATACATATTTTTAAGTCAAGTTGTCAAAACTCCTGAAACAATCAATGTTCAGGAAGAGATGTATATGGCAAACACTCACCAGGGAAAGACTGTCATGATAAAGACAGCATAGGAGGAAACAACAAGTTCATCTGTGGCATTGAGAGCCTGAATGGGCCCTTCTCACATTTGGTTGGATTTAGAATCCAAGATTTATTTCAGAACCACCCAGGTCCCTCCTTCTTGCCCCACGGATCTACTTCTGCTAGGGCACAGTCAAAAGGGTTCTACAACATTTCTAGATAGTTTTCCCAGTTTGAGACAACTGAGACTGTGGGAGAAATACCCCCCCCAATCTTAATTAAACTAAGTCACACAACTGCAAAATATTTTTGAAAACAGTTTAATTTCAATTTTGTAAAGAGAACAGAGAGCTCTACTTTGAAATGGACTGAATTAGTCTTTAGGTTCCATTGTGCACCCTAAATGAAATATAATATAAAAGATTCTGTTTTCTATGTAGCAAGTGAGGGATGAAAACAACACACTAATGGAGATAAAATGCAAAATAACTGGGATATATAATAACAATTCAAACTGACGGTGTGAAAGACAATGTATTTATACACATGTCCTATTGACCACAGTGTCATTCATCATTATGTTAGGGGATACAATCTAGTGACTAATTATCAGGGTTTGACAGTAAAATCCTTAGGCTCAATACACCAGACATTAGCTGAAAAATGATTTACGAGAATGTAATGCCCTTTGGTGTCTTCTCTGTGAATCTGTTGTATGGATGCCCTGTCGTTGGTTGTTTTAGTTGTTGGTTTTGTTTTAAAATAGAAATATTGAATGCAAAAGCAAGTGGCAGGAGCCCAAAAGTTCTTTGCATCCTCTCTTTCTCCTTCCCATAACTTTCTAATTTTCCCAATCCCCACATTCATTCAAAAATTAGGAAGTTCAAAAAATACAGAAACTGATTCATCATCTTTACTTTGTGCTTCCATACTGGTTGCAATTATCTTTTAAGCATTAAAAATCAGGCTAACATACTGCCTATGTTCAACAGGATTTCAATGATGTGAAGAGACATCATGACTCAGGAAACTCTTATAGGGAAAATTTAATTGAGGTTGTCTTACAGATTCAGAGGGTCAGTACATTATTATCTTGGTAGGAAGCATGGCAGTATCCAGGAAGAGGAGGTGCTGGGGAAGGAACTAATTGGTCTATATCTTAGTCTGAAGGCAACAATGAGGAAGCTTGTGGCCACAGGTAGCAAGGAAGAGGATCCAATTTCGTCACTGGGCAGAGATTGTGCACTACATTAAAGCAAGCCTACACAATGATACACTTCCTCAAACAAGCCCACACCCTGTAATAGTGCCACATCCCATGGGCAAAATATATTCTAATCAACACACTGCATCATAGGAAAATGGCAGAGAGACATAAAGAAAGATACTGCATGATTGCATTCCTCTGGTCACAAGTGCTATATACCTACACGCTTATATGCACACACACACACACACACATACACACACACACACACACACACACACACATACACACACACACAACATGCCTATCTGATATGCATAATAATAGTGTGCAATCTAAGGTCGTGAGTGATTGGATTGGACCAGGCTCTGTGTTCAACTCACCAGAGGTCTGAGGATCCTGTGGAGGATCCTGTGTGGGTCCTTGTGGGTGACCGCAGAATCCCAGGGCCAGGGACGATGGTGCTCCCTTGATCTACTTCTGTTGCCCAATTGCTCTGGCTAAGATTTCAAGTGCTATATTGAATTGATAGGATGAAAGTGGGCAACCTTGTCTAGTCCCTGATTTTAGTGGGATTGGTTTTAGTTTCTCTCCATTTAGTTTGATGTTTACTACTGGTTTGCTATATACTGCTTTTATTATGTTTAAGTATGGGCCTTGAATTCCTGATCTTTCCATGACTTTTATCAGAAATGGATGTTGGAAATCGTTAAATGATTTCTCAGCATCTAAGGAGATGATCATGTGGTTTTTGTTTTGAGTTTGCTTATACATTGGATTACGTTGATGTTTTTCCTTATATTAAACCATCCCTGCATCCCTGGGATGAAGCCTACTTGATCATTATTGATGGTCTTTGTGATATGTTCTTAGATTCAATTTGCATGGACTTTATTGAATATTTTTGCATCAATATTCATAAGGGAAATTGGTCTGAAGTCCTCTATTTTGTTGGGACTTTATATGGTTTTGTTAACAGAGTAATTGTGGCTTCTATAGAATGAATTGAATAGAGTACGTTCTGTTTCTATTTTGTGATATAGTTTGAGAACAGTTGGAATTAGTTCTTTTTTGAAGGTCTGATACAACTCTGCACTAAACCCGTGAGGGTGGTCCTCGGCATTATTTGGTTGGGAGACTATTAGTGACTGCTTCTATTTCTTTAGGGGATATGGGGCTGTTTAGATCTTTATTCTGATCTGGATCTAACTTTGGTGCCTGATTTCTGTCTAAAAAATTGTCCATTTTGTCCAAGTTTTCCAGTTTTGTTTAGTATAGCCCTGTGTAGTAGGATGTGATGATGCCTAGGATTTCCTCAGGTTCTGGTCTTATGTCTCCCTTTCCATATGATTTTGTTAATTAGGATACTATCCCTGTGCCCTCTAGTTCATCTTGCTAAGGGTGTATCTATCTTGATACTATTTTCAAAGAACAGGCTCCTGGTTTGGTTGATACTTTGAATAGTTATTTTTGTGCCCACTTGGTTGATTCCAGCCCTGAGTTTGATTATTTTATGCTGTCTACTCCCCCTTATAAATTTGCCTCCTTTTGTTCTAGAGCTTTTAGGTGTGCTGTCAAGCTCTTAGTGTGTGCTCTCTCTGGTTTCTTTTTGGTGGCACTCAGAGCTGTTGTTTTTTTTTTTTTTTTTTTTTTTTTTTTTTTTTTTTTTTTTTTTTTTTTTGTGGGACTACATTCATTGTGTCCCATAAGTTTGGGTGTATTGTCCCTTCATTTTTATTATACTCTAAAAAGTGTTTAATTTCTTCTTTATTTCTTCCTTGACCAAGTTATCATTGAGTAGAGTATTGTTCAGCTTTCACATGAATGTTGGCTTCCTATTATTTATGTTGTTATTGTAGATCAGCCTTCCTCCATGGTGAAGTGATAGGGTGTATGGGATACTTTCAATATTTTTGTTGAGTCCTGTTTTGTGACTGATTATATGGTCTATTGTGGAGAAGGTACCATGAGGTGCTGAGAAGAAGTCATATCCTTTTGTTTTAGGGTAAAATGTTCTGTAGATATCTATTTAACCCATTTGTTTCATAAATTCTGTTATCTTCAATGTGTTTCTGTTTAGTTTCTATTTCCCGGATCTTTCTATAGATAAGAGTGGGTTGTTGAAGTCTCCCACTATTATGGTGTGCAGTGCAATGAGTGATTTGAGCTTTACTAAAGTTTCTTTAAAGAATGTGGATGCCATTTTATTTGGAGCATAGATATTCAGAATTGAGGGTTCATCTTGGAAGATTTTACCTTTCATGAGCATTAACTGTCCCTTCTTGTCTTTTTTGATAACTTTGGGTTGGAAATTGATTTTATTCTATATTAGAATGGCTACTCCAGCTTATTTCTTCACACCATTTGCTAGGAAAATTGTTTTCCAGCCATTTACGCTGAGGTAGAATCTGGTTTTGTCCCTGAGGTGGGTTTCTTTTATGCAGCAAAAAGTTGTGTATTGTTTATATAGCCAGTCTGTTAGTCTATTTGTTTTTATTGCTTAATTGATTCCAGATTAAGGCAACTTCAGACCAACTTCTCTTATGTATATCAATGAAAAAATACTCAATAAAATTCTCCACAAACTAAAAGGTCTATTATGTCCTTTTCTGATAGTCAAAACTGCAATGAGAACTGCCAGTTTTCCTAGTGTCACTGGCTAATTGCTCTTAGATAGTAACTAGGCTTTCTCCTACACAGAGCACATTCCAAGAGGTTGGATAACAATTAACCAAAGGTCATCAGAAGGGAACAAATGATTTATTATAGGTTCTAGGGTAAAACATAAATATTGATTGGTTTTACCTATACAAAACTTCACTAATATCATAGTTATGGTTTGATACCTTCAGTGAACCTGTTGATGTGAGACAGTTGATGTACTTTGTAACATGTGGTCATGTATTCTGAAATATGTATAAGTGCTGAGGACAAAGAGACGAGGAAAATCGAGAGAGAAGATTTTTTTTTGTTTTGTTTTGTTTTGCCTTTCTCCACTTAGACTTTTTTTTTTTCCTTTTACCCACTTAGAAGAATTTTTCCCTTTCTGCACTTAGGATATTTCTGCTTTTCCCCTTATATAACTTTCATAAAAATGTTTTTATACCTTAGTAATAACTTCTATAATCACTTCTCTAAATTCCTTCTCTTCCAGTGACATCTGGCTTGTTGGCTCAAAGTTAGAGCCCAGCAATTCCTGCTGAGCAAGAAAAAAGGCTGCATTGCTTAATCCTCCTCTGTTAGGCTACAGGTGTTAATCACCTAAGCCAGCCTATCCTCAGAATGACCAAGTACTTTTTAGAAGTTATCATCAGCATTTCAGTACAATTTGAGAGCTAAAAAGCCCTGAGACACTTAGATTTTAAAGCCATTGCCAGGGTCCTACTCTGTGACTCCACTGCTATCCTGGCTCAGAGCAATCCTGGACCTCAAACTCTAATATAGAGCAGTAGTGATAAAAAAAAATAACTACATGGTATTGATACAGAGACTGACAGATGGATCAGTGGACTAGAACTGAAGAATCAGAAAGAAAACCACACATTTATGGACACTTGATATTTGGAAAGAAGCAATATATATATATATGATGGAAAAAAGAAAGGATTTTCAATAAATGGTGCTGTTCTAATTTGCAGTATGTATGTTGAAAAATAAAAATAAATCCATACTTATCACCTTGCACAAAGCTCAGTTTCAAGTTCAACAAGATTATCAACATAAAATAAGATACACTGAATCTAATAGAAGATAAACTCATTGACGCAGAGAGGGAAATGTCCTAAAAACTACTCCCATGGCTCATGCTCTAAGATCATCAATTCATAAATGTGACCTCATGAAACTGGAAAGCTTCTGTAAGCAAACCATATAGGCAATGGGACTAATCATCAACCTACAGACTGGAGAAAAAATCTTAACTATCCTCACATCCGATAAAGGGCTAATATCCAAAATATATAAAGAATTCAAGAAACGAAATAAACCAATCAAGTATGGGGTATATATCTAAATATAGATGTCAAGACAGAAGAGTCTAAAATGGCTAAGGAACACTTAAAGATATGTTTAAAGTCGTTAGTGCTCAGGTTAATTCAAATCAAAACAACCCTGAGATTGTACTTTACACCAATCAAATTGGCTAAGATCAAAACCTCAGATGACAGCACATGTTCGTGAAAATGTGGAGAAAAAGGAACACTCCTCCACTGCTGGTGGGACAGAAGCAGGTCAACTTCTCTGGAATTCAGTGTGGATATTCCTCAGAACATTGGAAATAGGTCTACTTGAAGACCCAGATGTACCACTCTTGGGCATATACCAAAAAAGATGTCCCACCATTTCCCAAGGCACATGTTTTTCTATATAGATAACAGCCTTGTTTATTATAGCTAGAAGCTGGAAATAACCCAGATGTACCACAACAGAAGAATGGATACAGAAAATGTGGTTCATTTACACAAAGAAATACTACTCAGCTATTAAGAAACAAAGACATCCTGAGTTTTTCAGGCAAATGGATGTAACTCAGAAATATCATTCTGAGTAAGGTAACTCAGAACCAAAAGTACATGCATGGTAAATACTCATTAATAAGTGGATATTAGCCAAAAAAATGCAGAACACCCTGTATTCATTCCGCAGAACTTAAAAAAAGTTATCAAACCACAAGGCCGAAGTGAGGACAACTCAATCCCACTTGGAAGGGAGAAGAAAGAAATCACAGGGTGGGTGGGGGGTGGGGAGAGTGTCTCAAGTGGGGATGGGGAACAGGAGTCCTAGAGAAGAACATGATCAGGTATTGGGTAGAGAAAAAAAAAACTGAAGCCCTGAGGTACAGCAGAAAGAATGAAAATAGGCAACCTATGGAGGTATGGCGTTGGGGACCTCCCAGAATGTACCAGAGCCCTGGGTGGTGAGAGACTCTTAGGACTCAAATGGAGGTATCTTAGATGAAATGCCCTACAGTGGGGAGTAGGAAATTGTAGATGGGGAGTAGGAACTTGTAGAATCCACATCCAGTTGAAAGATAAGGAAGGCATGAAGTGAGTGATGGGGTTGCCATCCCATGTCAAAAGCTCTGACCCAGAACTATTCCTGTCAAAAAGAACTTCAAGAACAAAAACAGAGAAGAGCCTAATGGAAATGAGGTCCAGTTAAAGGATCAAGGTGGGGCCCAGCTTGAGGAAAAGCCCCAAGGCCTTACACTACTACTGAGGCTATAAAGTGCTCACAAAATGGGGCCTATTATGACTGTACCCGAATGACCCAAAAAGCAACTGGAAGAGACAGGTGCAGATATTTACACCCAACCAATGGACAGAAGCTGCTGATCCCTCTGGTTCAATGAGGGAAAAGCTGGAAGAAGCTGAGGAGGAGGGCAACCCTGTATGAGGACCAGCAGTCTCATTTAACCTGGATCTCCAAGACCTCTCTGACACTGAGCCACCAATCAGGCAGAATATACAAGCTGACATGATGCCCCAAACACACATACAGCAGAGGATTGCCAGGTCTGGGTTTAGTCAGAGAAGATGCACCAAACCCTCAAGAGACTGGAGGCCACAGAGTGTCTCTTGGGTAGGTCTGGTGAGGTGGGGGTTGAAGACAAATTTGTGGAAATGGTGGGCGGTGGTATGGGATGTGGAACAATCGGAGGGGTACCAGAGGGGTATAACACCTGGAGTATGAAAAAAGATTAAATAAATCAAAAAAGATAGATAAATAAATAAATAAATAAATAAATAAATAAATAAATAAATAAATAAATAAATAAATAAATAAATAAATAAATAAATAAATAAATTCTTAATGAACACTGGCTTTTAAAGGTTTCTTTCTTTTGAGTACATTCTCTCTCTCTCTCTCTCTCTCTCTCTCTCTCTCTCTCTCTCTCTCTCTCTCTCTCTCTCTCTCTCTCTCTCTCTCTTTCTCTCTCTCTCTCTCCTTTCTCCTCTTCCTTCTCTTCCTATTTCTCACTTGCTGATTTGCTCCAGAATATTTATCATCAGTCACCTATTATTCTACCTATGTTTAGAAGGGAATGAGTCTCTGCCTCTTTAAGGAATCTAAGGGAGTTATTTTTTTTTCCTACAAAAGTAAAATGAGAGTATTGGTCTGGAAATTACCTAATGCTTGTTTTGTAGTGTGTAGCACTTTCCTGATACTTCCAGAGGAGGTCCTATTGATTGAAAATTTTGTTTCTGTGTATCAGAGGGAGAGCAATAAATGGAGAAAGAGAGGATAAGGTGGGAGTCCTCATTGTTTTTTAATTGCTGAGAAATAATCTATGCACTAGATACACCAGTGCTTTGATCATTTCCCAGATAAAACACTTGCTTTTAGCTAACAACGATTACAAACAAATATATTAAAAATATGTAAGTATATTTTTTGTGAGAATATGTTTTCCATTGATTTAATTATCAGAAACAATATTTTTCAGTCCTGTACTTAATTTGTGTAGCCCCTAGATATGAATCCCTGAAATATTTGTACTAGGGCTTTTTAAATATATTGAAATAGCTATCCAGGCTCTATTCTAATCTATCAGAACAATGTATGTCAGTTATAATAAGTATATAATATCCCTAACATAATTACTGAACAATATATAGATAAAGCAAGACATCAAACTTTAGCCCTTAGAGATGCCCAGACAAAGATAGCTGATAATAAATAATTCTGAAAAGATAGTAAATAAAATTTATATTTGTCCACTTTGGTGAAGTAAAACCCCTCTGCACAGATATTTCTTTCATGATATAGATACAGATTTATATAGTTTGTCAAAGAATTCTTTACATGATTACAAAAGAGGTCGAATATACATGACATAGTCTTTAGTTGAATTGAACATTTATAAAGAGAAATTTGTCAAAAAATAATATTTACTCTATGGGTGCTTTCAAAAAATAGAATGGTCTGCATGGAACAAGTTAGTATTAGAAGTTACAAGCTATCCTTGGTTACATACTAAGTTGGGGCCAGCCTAGGCTATATGACATTCTGTCTGAAAATATGAAATTACTGGAACCAGTAGTTTATCTTTATGAATCCTGTACTTTGGAGACTGAATCATGAGCAATATCAGAAGTACAAGGTCTATCAGTACTAGAAAGTATAAAAAGAATTTCCCCAAACAAAAATAATTTAAGAGTTATACTTAGGGGCGTGATTATGTTGCCAGGGAATAAAAGCACTTTGAGTTTAGAGTGGTCAGTAATGAGAAGTGAGTATTGCCCTTGCACAGGACTCACATTGGGTAGCTCACAGTCACTTTTAGCTTGAGCTTCAGGAGGCCTCTGGCACCTGTGGGCATGTGCATTTCCTTACATACATATGTACATACCAACACATACACACACATACACACACACAAATACACACACACACACACACACACACACACACAAACACACACACACACACACATTTAAATAATAGGGAAAAGTACTTTGCTTTATCTATCAGTTTAAAGGAAGTTTGAGTTGAATGTACTTAAAAGAGGTGCCTCATAACCAAAGTATGTAATCTGCTAGTCTTCAACAAATTAGGTGACTCAGAGCCACTAGTCAAATAAATTACACCCTATAAAATCAAATAACCCCATTAAAAATGGGGCTCAGAACTGAACAATGATTTCTCACCCTAGGAATACCGAATGGCAGAGAAGCACCTGAAAAAATGTTTAACATCCTTAATCATCAGGGAAATGCAAATCAAAACAAACCTGAGATTCCACCTCACACAAGTCAGAATGGCTAAGATAAAAAATTCAGGTGACAGAAGATGCTGGCGCGGATGTGGAGAAAGATTAACACTCCTCCGTTTTTGGTAGGTTTGTAAGCTTGTACAACCACTCTGGAAATCAGTCTGGCGGTTCCTCAGAAAATTGGACATAATACTACCAGAAGATCCAGCAATACCTCTTCTGGGCATATATCCAGAAGATGCCCCAACCGGTAAGAAGGACACATGCTCCACTATGTTCATACCAGCCTTATTTATAATATCCAGAAGCTGGAAAGAACCCAGATGCCCCTCAACAGAAGAATGGATACAGGAAATCTGGTGCATTTATACAGTGGAGTACTACTCAGCTATTAAAGAGAATGAATTTATGAAATTCCTAACCAAATGCATGGACCTTGAGCGCATCACCCTGATTGAGGTAACCCAATCACAAAGGAACTCTCAAAATATGTACTCACTGATAAGTGGATATTAGTCCAGAAAAGATATAAGATATAATTTGCTAAAAACATTAAATTCAAGAGAACGAAGACCAAAGTGTGGACACTTTGCTCCTTCTTAGAATAGGAAACGAAACACCCATGAAAAGAGTTACAGAGACAAAATTTGAAAGTGTGACGAAAGGATGGACCATCTTGTGATTGCCATATCCAGAGATCCATCCCATAATCAGCTTCCAAATGCTGACACCATTGCATACACTAGCAAGATTTTGCTGAAAGGACCCAGATATAGCTGTCTCTTGTGAGACTATGCCAGGGCCTAGCAAACACAGAAGTGGATGCTCACAGTCAGCTATTGAATGGACCACAAAGCACCCAATGGAGGAACTAGAGAAAGCACCCCAGGAACTAAGGGAACTGCAATCCTATAGGTGTAACAACAATATGAACTAAGCAGTACCCCGAAGCTCCTGTCTCAAGCTGCATATGTATCAAAAGATCTTCTAGTCGGCCATCACTGCAAAGAGAGGCCCATTGGACTTGTACACTTTATATGCCCCAGTACAGGGGGACGCCAGGGCCAAAAAGGGGGAGTAGGTGGGTAGGGGAGTGGGAGTGGGTGGGTATGGGGGACTTTAGTATAACATTGGAAATGTAAATGAGCTAATTACCTAATAAAAAATGGAAAAAAAATAAATTATACCCTAGACATGTGCAGCCATGAGGTCCACTGGTAAACTGTGGATAGAGATCGATGGTAGAGCTATTGGATTATGTAAGGGGAGGCTTAAATAAAACTGAGAGATTCACAGTCTCATGTGATATAAGCTGGCTTTTGTTTGTGTGTTGGTATTATATAGTATTTTAATCCTTACTTGCTTTCGAGACATATTCCATATAGTTCAGACTGCCTTTATCTCACTTAATAGCTCAATATGACTATGAACCACTGATCCTCCTGCTTTCATTTTCCAGAACAGCTAGGATTAAAGAGAGGTACCAGCATGCCCTACTTGATGCAGTTTTAGAGATCAAACCCAAGGCTTCATGCATGAGAATAAAGTACTCTACCAAGTCTACTTTGGCAGCTGCAAGCCTTCCTGTTAAGGATAAGTCCAAGACAACATTTCTTACCCTTAACACATCATGCCTATGGCTGTAATCATTAAATTCCTCTGCTGTCTAAATCAATATCAACTTCATACAAGCCAGAGCCATTTGAGAATATTGAATTTCAATTGAGAAAATAACCCCAACAAACTTTTGCCTGGAAAAGGCTTTGTTGAATTTTATTAAGTAATGATTGCTATGGAAGGATATCCCAATTGGCAGTATCAGCTCTGGACTGATGGTACTGGATGCTATAAAAAAAAAAGTAGGATGATCAAAACATGGGGAATATACCAGTATGCAATTTTTCTACATGTCCTCTACTTCAGGACTTACCTGCTCCAAATTCCAGTCTAGGGTTTCTGGTGTGATTTTCATGTGTGATGAATTACAAACTGAACTATGAACCAAAACATTTTCTCTCCCAGTTGATGTTGTTCATGATGTCGTATCATCTAAATACAATCCCTAACTAAGGCAAGTTAGTATGCCAATGTAGATCATATGGAATACCAAGTACTGAATGTTTACAGTGGGCCAGATAGAGCGTAGAAATAATGAACTTCACTGGTCATGATAATGCATACCTACTATCTCTGTACATGAAAGACAGGAGGGTGAGTGTAAGTTCAATGCAATGCTGAGCTACATAGGGAGGTTCTGAGTCCAAAACAAAACAAAAACAAAAACAGCATGAAAAACAAAGAAACATAAAATGGGAGGTTAATGAGATGCTAAATAAATAAAGCACTTGCTAAGCAATTGTGATAGCCTTCATTCCATTCTCAGAACATACATGAATGTAAAGAGGGAACTGCATTCAGCAAAGTGATGCTCTGACTTCCACATGTGCTCTAGATCACTTATGCTACCACATAATAATAATAGTAATAATAATAATAATAATAATAATAATAATAATAATAATAATAAATGTGTTTTAAAAATCAAAGAAAATTTATTCAGTCATATTATATTAGGCTTATAAAAAAACTAGCACTGAGGAAGAGAAAATGGAGTAGTATTGAAAGTTTGAGGCAAGCATGAACTGCATTAAGAAGATTAGCACCTTATAACTTTCTGTAGGTATCCTGGCCAAAACAAGGTACATGAAAGTTTATTTTACACACAAATTCATACTATAGTCCAAAACTCTTGGGGCATCAGTGCAACAGGAAGTAGCAGAAACTTGACACAAGTCAAGAGTATAGATCAAGGAATTGATGTGTGTATGGTTACTAGAACTTAATTTGCTTTCTTTATTCTCATACACTCCAGAATCCCCATCGTAAATAATGGTACCACAACAAGGGAAGTTCTTCCCATAGAAATTAAAAGTAATCAAGATGCAGGCCCACAACCATGCTCGCAGACTAAGTAGTATAGACCATCCTTCATTCAGATTTCCCTCCCAGGCAATTCTATATTGTGTTAAGTATATAACATTAACCATTACAGCTTCATTCATTTTTAACCTGTCACATAGACACATCACATTATGTTTTAGACATAACCTACCAACCCGTATTTCCAAAGTTCTTTGTGTGTTGAATAATGCAGAATACAGTTCAACTTTAAAAGTCCTCATAGTCTTTAAAAATTTTACCACATCAAAAAATGTATTGTGATATCTTGTAGAAAATTATGTTATTGCTATGCATAATAGAATAATGTAAAAATTCTTATCACAAAATAAAAATAAGTATTAGGAATAGCAAATGATGACTATACAAAAAGCCAAAATCAAGCAGAGAAATGAAATCCTCCATTTCTGGGGCTTTTCATGGAGAAATCAGCTTTGGTGTCCCAATTCCTCTACATATGCTATCTTCAGCACACACAGATTTTCTCAGCATTTAAACTGATTCCATTTCTCACCTCCAGATGTCCTTGTCCAGATATTAGATCATGTCCCATCATCCTGGCCTTTCTAATACTCTGGAATCTCTACAGTAGCTTAAACTTTACCTTCATAACTTCATGCAACAGCCTCTTGGGGCTTCTTTGCCAGGATTCAAACTCTGTCACAAAGTTCTGGCCTCAGATGTTCTTAAAGACTGTCTTAGTATTGCATCTTTTATATATTAAATTTAGAAAAATGTAGACATTGCCACCAAATTTCAAGACTGGCCCAAGAGGTAACCTAGTTTCACTGGACCATAGATGTAACATCATATCTACAGTTAATATATCTGAAACATTTGACCATGTTTCATCAACACTAGTATCATTGGCGAATGTAAAACATACAGAGTTCCCAAAGCTTTTTAGTCATTCCCAATTCAAAGGTATGTTAATTTTAGTTTTAAACAAATTCAACATATATATTTTTGGTATGAACTTCATTGTACAAAGTTCCATTTCAAGGACTTGTGACTTTGTGATTAAAAATATGAACATAAGATGTTAAAAAAAACATAAAATGTATGCACAATGAAATGTTTTGTCCACAGACATCCAAATTCTCTCAATATGTCTTATATTTTCTAGCTTCCATTCTCCATTTAATGTTGCCTTAACTCAAGGGGATTAATGATAAACACCTTCTTTCTGAAAATATATTTTTCCAACTTCAATAAAATAAAATAATATAAAAGCCAATTCAGTTTAAAAGAATTCATTTCTGTTTGCTGGAAAACTCAAGTTGATCGTGCTGTGCTTTAAACTTTTTCGAGTATTTGATATGCTCTCTACTCTATAGAGTTTGACTCACATCTTAAGGGTACCCTGAGAAGTTCTGGTAAATAATTTTAAAATATTCAGTCAAGTTCGTACAAATCCAAAGTAACCAAAATATCTTTAGAAATCTCCAACCCTTGAAAAAAACATATTATCTTGAAGATTTTATAGTATATACACCTGTACTGGCTAGTTTTATGTCAACTTGACACAGCTGGGGTTATCACAGAGAAAGGAGCTTCAATTGAGGTAATGCCTCCATGAGATCCAACTCTAAGGCATGTTCTCAATTAATGAACAAGGTGGGAAGTCCCTTTGTGGGTGGGACCATCTCTGGGCTGGTAGTCTTGGGTTCTATAAGAGAGCAGGCTGAGCAAGCCAGGGGAAGCAAAACAGTAAAGAACATCCCTCCATGGCTTCTGCATCAGCTCCTGCTTCCTGACCTGTTTGAGTTTCAGACCTGACATCCTTAGTGATGTAAGCCAATAAATCCCTCCTTCCTCCCCAAATTGCTTCGTGGTCATGATGTTCTGTCCAGGAATAAAAACCCTGACTAAGACAACACCTTATCCTGTTACATATATTATGCTATTTTTTTCTAAGCCCACTTCATAGAGATAATTATGTCTGATAGAAAATAAAGCTCATTAAGTAGAACAAAGAGTTTCAATAACAGAATTTACTGTAGTTTTGTAGGGTTAACACGGTGAGTCAAAAAATGAGATGAACTGCCTTGTTGCTGCTCTAAGAACTTAAGAGGTTTTTTTGCAATGATGATTTGTGGGAATTTAAAAGGTATACATAACTACATGTGTATTGTGTGTGTGTGAGAGAGAGAGATTAGGATAAAGTAATTTGAATTATTATTATTATTAACAATTTTTCATACAATATATTTGAGCATGTGTCCCATCCCTAAATACCTCCCAGATTTTTTCCAACCATCATACCCAATTTAATGTTCTTTCTTTTTCTTTCTCTCTCTTTTTCTTTCTTTCTCTAAATGAAAAAATCAAAAAAGCCTGAATCAACTACAACAAAAAATCATGAAATCAAAAGCCTCAGAAAATCACACACACACACACAAAACACACACACACAGATATAGACACAAACACACACACACACACACACAGATAGATAGAGAGAGAGAGAGAGAGAGAGAGAGAGAAAGAGAGAGAGAGAGAGAGAGAGAGAGAGAGAGAGAGAGAGAGAGAGAAAGCCAAAACCAACAACATCAAAGGAGTCCACAAAAAAAAAAAAACATGTGTTGGTCAACTCTCTGTAGGTATTAGTCAACTCTGGAATGTGGTTGACATGCACAGCAATATTCCATCAGAAAAAAAAATGTTCATTCATATGCCTGAAGGTCTCAATTTAGAACAGAGTCTATGTCCATTTCCCCATCTAAGTTTTGGGATATCATCTATCTTGAACTTGTACAGGTTTCATTTGTGCTACCACAGTCTTGTGAATTCTTATGTTCAACACCATTTTGTCTGGAAAAGAATGAAGAGGAAACCATATTTTTATGAAACTTAATAAATAAGTTTTCTCCACTCAAGAATAAGAACAAATTTGTTCTTAGAGTTATAACATCTCTCTTTTCTAAGAGACCATCTCATTACAGATATGTGTTCATTCCAACTATGAAATAACTAATATAATAATGTAAACATTTAGTTATCTTCCAATATTGGTAAATATTTATAATTCAACTGATTTGGTAAATCAATTCAAAATTGACATTACCAATTTGAAAATTAAATAACTGTTTATTAAAATTACTAAGGTATAAAAATAAATATGATTTCTATCACAAAATACTGCCTTAATAAAATTAAGCATAAGTGAAGTAACAATTTTACTTAATATAGATATTAATATAGAATATTAAAATTATCAATATACTCACCACATTACTTCAATGTTTTTAATATGTTGAAGGAATTTTTATATTCTGCATCTGTTAGAAAAATATCTTAATGTTCATTAGACACAGCCCTGGAAGGAATTAGGGTAATTTTTTTTTGAGCTTAGAGATGGGTGAGTCCTTCAGTAACATTTAGAATTTCATTTTACCATGAGCATTCTTGAATCTCGACTGTCCTGACCCATGAGAAAATCGAACAGGGTCTGAGAAACCACCTGAGGAGAGAATGGGGAACAAGAAACACAAAGAATGGACAGCAAGACAAAAAAAAAAAAAAAAAAAAAAAAAAAAAAAAAAAAAAAAAACAACAACAACAAAAGAAACCTGATCAAGCTGACAAATTTTGGTTTTCCCATGCAAGTTTTATACCCATAGAAACAGGAAATGGGGAGTGAAAAGATGCGAAATCACTTTGTTTCTGGGGGAATGCACCTGTTCCCCAAAGCAGGATATTGACTAGGTAAAAAAAGTTCAGCAGGAGGAACAGAACAGAGTGGGTTGCTAAGTACCTGCCCACAAGATCTATAGATATTTGTTCTTAACTGGGACTATTACTTTCCTACAGAGGCCTCAAATTTCCCAAAGAAATCTCAACTAAGATAGGACTTTTCCACTAAGGCCAAAACTTTGTGAGTAAGGACTTCTGGCTGACAAGACAGTTAACATCACCCACACTCATTCCCAAAACTTGACTATAAATACTGCACCTGGAAATTAAAAATAATATTTGTTTGCATGAGATGCAAAAATGAACATGTCTTGATTGGATTAATAACTTTTGGATTAGAATGGCTAGAAGATAAATACGAAAAGACAAATTAAAATTAAGTAACTATTGGGTAAGTAAACCTAATTAATATGCTTTATTGGCAAAACCAGAAACTAATATAGAGAAAACCATCAAAGTTTCAACATTAAGGTCAAAAGAGCTATGAAACAGAAACGTTTTTAAAAGTAGGGATGTAAAAATTTTAATTTCTCATTTGTTTATTGTTGCATGAGACTGTAGAAAAAATAGTGACAATGGGATGGAAGTCAACATAAGATTCAAAGTCACACAAAATATTAAAATAGACAGCAATTGCTAAATAAAAGTGTAATGTCAAAACTTAGTGAAATATTTATTAATAAAATACTATTTGAAAGCATGTGGCAATGACCATTCTAAAGCCCACACTAAAATGTTAGCTTATCTTTGGAGTTATTAATAGTATGCCAAAATTTGCATGTTTTCCTTTGAGACACGGATGCACTTGATGAAATCATATTCTCTCTAAAATTTTTATAACATCAACACTGCTGACAAGTATGAAGAAAGCAATGACTTGACTAGCTATTGATGTTGCAGTAAGTTTGTATTTTATTTTAATTTATTTACATTCCAAGTGTCCCATCTACTGATCCCACTTCCTACATTCCTTCAACCCATTCTTCTTCCCCATTTCCTCTGAGAGGGTGTTCCACAAGCCACCCACCCCATCTCACCTCAACATATCCCACACCAGCATCCATGATGCATCAAGTCTCTCCAGGATTCAGTCTATCGTTTCCCACTGGGCTGGAAAAAGCAGTACTCTGCTACATATGTGCCAGGGGCCATGGACTAGCCCAAGTATGCTCTTTGGCTGGTGGCTTAGTCTCTCAGATCTTCCTGGGAGTTTGGGTTAATTGACACTCTTGGTAGTCCTATGGGGTTGTCATCTCCTTCAGTTCTTTCAAATTTTTCTCTAACTCTTCTGTATGCGTCCAATGATTAACTGTAATTATCTGCATCTGTCTCAGTCAGTTGTTGTTAGAGACACTAGGGGCCCTGTCTATTAACTGGAGGTGGTCTTTCCAGGTTCCATCTCCCCACTGTTGGGCAGTTCGGCTATGATCACCACCGAGTTCCGGGAGCCTCTCACATCCCAGGTCTCTGGGACTTTCTAGAGTTCCTAAGAGCTCCCCACCACCAGAATACACGTCTGGTACCTGGATTAGACCCCCTGAAACTGGAATCATGGATGATTTCAACGTACAAAGAATGTGTAGAGAAACAAATGTTTTCTCTGGAAGAGTACTGGCTATCACTCCTAACCACTGAGCAATCTCTGCAATTCAAGAATAGTATTTCTTTAAGACAAGATGTCTTTTCTAGAAGTTCTTATATTGAAAATTATAGATAAAATCTTTTGTAACATGATGTTAATTGTCTGAGAATATGTTTCCCATCTGTACCTTAAATACTAGATTAATTTAAAATGTTAACTGTCACTAAACAACATTAATAACTATTTTTCATTCCATTTTTCATGCAGGTTATTGAAGACTAAATAAATAGTCTGATGTTATCCTGGGCATGGTTGTGCACGCCTTTATTCCCAGCACATGGGAGGCAGAGTCAGGTGGATTTCTGAATTAGAGGCCAGCCTGGTCTACAAAGTGAGTTCCAGGACAGCCAGGGCTATACAGTGAAACTCTGTCTCACAAAACCAAAATAAATAAATATATATATAAATATATATGTATATATATATGAAATAAAAATTAAAAAAAAATAAAAAAGAAGTCTGATTTTATTGTGTGAATTGATGCATTTAAAATTAATGCAAAATATAACATTTGATTATTCCCACAATGAAGATATCCATAAGATATCTTTATGTGATAAATTGTTTTAGCAGTGAACTATATTTTAACAGAGAGATCATTTAGAAGCCCTTAACTTGTGTCCTTTATTATGCGAAATAGGGTGTATTATGTGTATCTATGTATATATGTATGTATGCATTGTATGTGTGTGTTTTTCTGTGAGTGTATTTGAACTTTGTGAGGGTGCGAAGAGAAAGCATTATGAACCAAGCAGTCCAGGAATGTTGGGGTGGGGTATCTCATCTGGAGTTATACATCCCAGGATTTGGCTATATTTGAAGACAGCAAACTCTAACAATAGTCTTGCTAATATCCCCTTCTAAATTTGAATCATATCTCTACACCCATTGCCCAAATTGTTGCTGTATGAACAATATGGATGCTGTAAATTCAAAATCTGCCCTTGTGATTCAATAACAATCTCAATTAACTACTAAGACATCTCTTTAGATACTCTTTTGTGAACACAGACAAATAATAAAATTCTTCTAGTTTTAGAGCTTTATGATAGCTATGAATTTCAACAAGATATCCTAAGGACCTATAAATGATTAGAGGTTTGGCAAAGGTAAGTGCTTGATCATGGACCATTTTCCACTTTGGTTAATGCCTCACATGTTGAATTATGCCATATCAGAATATACATGAATATTTGTCTTAAGCATTACACAGAATAAGAAAATAAACAGAATAGGAAAGTGAATGGAAGATAGTTTTGACATTACTAATTAATTTACAAAATTATTTTTTAAGATGGTATTTAAAATGAGAGATAGTAATGGTCAGTGAAGTTCTTAAAAAAACGAAATTTTTGTGGAGAAAATAATTGTCTACACTAGATCTTTAGGCTAGTCTGTTCCAATAGGGGAAAATAACTGGTATTGGTAAGACATAATATTTATTTGCAGTATTCAGTAGGCTAATGCAGAAAAATCATACTTTCCAAGGAAATTTGAGCTATGTAGTGAGATCCTATGGCTTAATAAGTGTTCTATTAATACAAGATACCATCACCAGGAAAATATTGTAAAATGAAACCATTTAATCATGACTTGCTTACAGTTTCAGAGATTTAGTTCATTCTTACTGTGGTGGGAGTGCACTAGCATGTAGACAGACATGTTACTTGAGCAGTAGCGAGAGAATCTTCAGGTAGAAAGAAGAGAGAACCTCTGGTCTTGTAATGGACATTTTGAAATATCAAAATAATACCCAGTGTCAATACTTCCAAAAATGTTATACCCATTTCAACAGGTCATACTTATTCTAACAAGGCCATACCTGCTAACTCTTTCAATAATGTTACTCAGTTCTTATTCAAAAAATATGAACCTTATGGGGGCCATCCTTATTCACACTGTTTCTAAATACTTTTTTTAATTGGACACTTTACTTATTTGCATTTCAAATGTTATCTCCATTCCAATTTTTCCATCTACAACCCCTATATCCCATCTCCCCTTACCCTGATTCGATGAGGGTGCTCCCCAACCACCTACCCACTCCTGCCTCACCGTGGCTCTAGCATTAGGCATAGAGTGTGGAATAACCATGATACAACTCACGAACTACATGAACTTCAGGGGGAAGTAAAACCAAAGAGTTGATGATTCCATCCTAATTAAAACAGGGAACAAAATAATCAAGGGACGTAGATGATGGGAGGGAATTGTGAAGAAGAGAAGAGGGGGAGAGGAAAAAGAGGCGAAGAATCAGGTATGGGAGAAGACAGGAGAGATGTTCAGAGGGTCAGGACATTGAACAGGGGTGTATAGCAACTGGGGCATGAGGAAATGGTGTTAAAAAACAGAAAGTCCCAGATGCTAAGAAAACAAGAGCTTCCCAGGACTCCAGAGGGATGGCATTAGCTGAAATACTCCCACAAAGGGGACAGGAAAACCTGTCGAGACTAAATATATTTTTTAAAGAGAGATAATAAAGTATTCTCTCACTTCCTCTTTCTCTGTTTCTGTCTGTCTGTCTCTGTCTCTGTCTCTCATTTCCTTCATCTCTCCCTCCATACCTCCCACTCGGTTGTGTGGTGTGGTATGGTGGTGTTGATGGAGGTGGAGATGGGGTGTGTGTGTGTATGTGAGTGTGTGTGTGTGCATGTGAACACACACATGCCTGTGAAGAAATGACATGGTGTGCATGTATAGGTCAGATGACATCAGAAGTCACTTTTATTTCTCTACAATATAGGACATAAGAGTCAAACTCAGGCTGTCAGGGTTGGCAGGAAACACTTCACCAGTTGAACCATCTCTACTGCCCATAACATAAAGTTCTATATCTAGTTTTGTTTAGTCTATATATAGTTTAGCTGACTATAGAATTACTTTCTTGGGGTATCCTGGCATAAAGACATTCTTCATATTTCTTGAGTAATTGAAAGAAGGAAAGAAGGAAGAAGGAAGGAAGGAAGTAAGTAAGGAAGGAAGGAAGGAAGGAAGGAAAGAAGAATAAAATTATAATTTAGAAGTGGTATGTATTTTAAAGGATGTGATATTTGAAAAATAATTGTCCCATATATGTTCAGATATATGAACTATTTGCTCCTCCATAGTCTGAGATATAAGAACTCTTGGCTTCCCCAAAGCCTCAGACACATTAGTATCCCAGGTGGTGCTGTTTGAGAAGATTATGGAACTTGTATTTCTTAAAGCCTTGCTGGAGGAAGTACGCCAATATAGACAGGCTTTGAGAGTTTATTACATCTCCCCCCATCCAGTTCCCTCTCTGTTTTCTGTATGTGGCTGGAGATGTGATCTCTCACCTTGCTGCTATCCCTGCCCACTGCCTCTCCTGACATTGTGAACTATCCCTCAATATTAAGCAAAGAAATAAAATAATCAAAAAATAGAATAAAATCCCTATCTTCCATAAATCATTTTATGTCATAATATTTTATCACAACAAAGTAAAAACTAAAATAGAAGACTTCCTTGGAATGTAAGCTGCTGTACATTAAGTTAAAATAATGAAGTCATTAGGCAAATCAATGATATTACTGAAAAAGGACTACTAAAATCCCCATAGTTTTATACTTTAGCAAGTAGTATAGTAGTGATGTTTCTTTCAGAAATGTACTATGGTTATTTAAAGTATTACTATTAAAGAAAAAGTAGATAAATGGTATAATAGAACTCTATCCTGACAATGTTTCTAAAAATATAAAATTAATCTAAAACAAAAATTGAAGATTAAATAATTAAGCTTGAGATATTCCTTCCTTTTATGAATATTCAGTAGGGATGTATAATTTAGGAGAAATAACAGATGTTTCAAGCCTTTGTTTCATAAGGCTTCTGCTACTCTGAAAATGTTTATGCAAACTGAAATGCCCAAAATAAAAATCAGTAAAGAAAATTGTATTTGAACACTGACATTCTTATTATGAACCACACATATGTAAACAAATTAAAATAGTAACATAAATATTTATCTTGCTAACATTTAAAATATTGAGTAATGAAGAATTTGTGCATATTTTACTGTCTTGAAACAGAATCTCAACAATTACCTTAGGCTGTTTTTTTAACTCAAAGGCCTCATTTCTTAGTCTTCCAAGTATGGCTGTAGCTATGAGTATTAACTACCATACCAGCAAGAATTGTTTTAGATATTTACAAGAAAACTATTAGCTGGGATATAGGTATTTGCACCGTAGATTTTGTAAGAGAAAAAAAGAATAAAATATTAATAAATTAGAATATGTTAAAAAAATTCAGTTTGGTTGCTCATTTCCTGAATAGAAAAAAATCATGATTTATATACCATATATCCAGGATTATGTGTATAAGCTTGTGTGTATTTGTGTGTCTCTAGTTCTCTAGTTCTCACTCCCTCTGAGCATGCTCACCATTAACCCCCCAAACCAGGGACAGCTCCTCCCTGCTGCTCAGATGAGGTGCATGGCCTAATCTCCCAAGTGCTGCAAGAGGTGATTGGGACATTATTCCTGGGCTCATGACCCCAACAGGGACAGCTCTCCTGCCAACGGTGGTGAGGGCAAAAGAGAGGGAAGGGGTCTCTCCTTTGTCCAAACCATTACACAGCACACAAGAGGCAGGACCAGTTTTCCCATGCCCATGCCACCAGGCAGCTGATCAGAAGGCCCCATATCTAGGGCCAGCTCTACTTTGCTGCTCAATCATGCAAGGCTGTCACTAGAGGCAGGTTTTGAGATCATATATGTTCATGTGTGGCCACTGTGTAGACAGCCTCTTTTTGCTGCCTGTGGAGGAAGATTTAGAGCTCTTGGCTTCATCTCTGGCTCTAACAAATGATCTTCCTGAAAACTACCATGCTTCTCGGCAAGACAATAATGAAATTAACCTCTGAAACTGTAAGTCAGCCCCAGCAAATTCTTTGCTTTATAGGAATTACTGTGGACATAGTGTCTCTTCATAACAACAAAACCCAAATTTAGACACCTTCCATCCTTACCCTCCAATTCTTTCTCTAAATTTCTTTCTCATATTCACATTTTATTTTATACTCTATGATAATGATTAAATCATCCAGGTAATAGTAAATAAACAGTAAATTACTAAGATTTCTTTTTGTGAATCTATTCAACATTTTATCATTTTTATCATAAATGTAACACTGTTCTTGTTTCGAATACAAATAAAATCTCAAAGTAAAATGAACTGTAATAAGAGGATATTAGCCAAAGAAGTACAGATTTCCTAGGATACAATCCACAGAACTCAAGAAACTTAACAACAAGAAGGGTCCAAGTGAGAATGCTTCAATCACACTTGTAAGGTAGAAGAAAGAAATCACACGAGGCACAGAAAGAGAGAGAGAGAAAGAGAGAAAGAGAGAGAGAGAGAGAAAGAGAGACAGAGAGAGAGAGAGACAGAGAGAGAGAGACAGAGAGACAGAGAGACAGAGAGACAGAGACAGAGAGACAGAGAGACAGAGATACAGAGAGACAGAGAGAGAGAGAAAGAGAAACCTGGGTGGGAGGTGGGAGGGGGAGGAAAAAAATGAACACATTCAGGTATGGGAAGGCAGGAGAAAAGCCATGAGGGTTAGCAGCTCTCCCAAGTCTGACTGCCCAGAGCATAGGAGGAACTCTGGCCAGATGTGGGCTATCCTCCTTACTCCTCCTTCCCCTGCCCTCATTAGTTTCCACATATTTGGTTCTAAATTTTCATTTTTTAATAAGTCTATGACAATCCTAGAACTGAGTTATCAAAAAACTGGTTCATCCTTGTTTTCTGCAATGATCACTTTTCATAATATTAAAAGAGCTGGAGTTCTATTCATCCCTCCATGTTAAAATTAACTAGGTCCTAAGATTGCTGTTTTTACTGACTGCATGTGCTGCTGTTCCCAGTCCATGTCTCCATTCAGAGATCAAAAACCCGCAGCAGCCTTATGACTTGACTAGGACAATAGAGAATCCTGAAATCGGTTACTGGGCCCAAGTGGCTAATAAAGAAAAGCCACTTGGGATATCATGGTTTCCATATTTAACGTTTGATCTGTGCCGGCTGGCTGATAACTCATGGCCTGACACCCAACAGATTTTACAACATTCATACACTAAGTAGACTTAGGGAGACATTTTTATATGTCTAGGGAAAGGAGAACTGTGGCATATGGGGAACCAGAACAATTCTATTATGCTTTTTGGGGTTGTGAAACATCGGGATGGAAAGCATCAAAGAAAGATTTAATCACAGTCACCTGACAGGGGAGGAAATCTGAAGATCAACTTAAGTTCACCAGCCTAGGAAAGCAGGAAAAGGGCTGGGAAACTGGGAAACCTTGGGGCCTCCGATTTTATATTAATGGGGGAAAAACCTCAAACTCATTTTCACAATTAGGCTCCTGATAAAACCAATAGTAAACCCCCTGAATGTGACTGTAGGACCAAACCGAATTCTGGCAAACACTAAACCTATACCAAGATGTCTTGCCCTGAGAAACCTATGCCAAAGTCTGTTCTCAAACCAGTGTTTGTTGACCTCCCAGTCCTTCCCCAGCAGGCTCCCCGCCCCTGTAGATCTGCTCTGGTCAATGATGCTAAAAACCTTTCAGATTTTGACCAGTTCCCAACCAGAGCTAACCATCTTCTGCTGGCTGTGTTATTATGCCAAACCACCTTTTTATGAAGGTGTTGGATTTATGTCTAAATATAATGAGTCCGAGAGAGACACTGCATGCATATGATCCCAAGAAGGCAGAACCTTAACCATACAGACCATATCAGAACAGGGGACCTGCCTGGGAAAAGTTCCCTTGTCACATCAACATATTTGTAACCAAAATACCCCCATGGTGCATTCCAAATGGGTTATTTCCCCCGAACAGGCATGGTGGGCCTGTTCAACAGGGTTGACTCTGTGTGTGCATGGATAGGTTCTTAATTCCCCTACTGCAAGGAGTTCTCTATTCTAGTCCAATTGGTGCCATGCATAACCTATTATGCAGAGGAAATAGTGCTGAAGAACCTAATAGGGCATGTTGGGGGAGACCTCAAAAGACAAAAGAGAGAAAATATTTCCCTAACGTTGGCTAAAATTTTGGGAGCAGTGCTACCTGGTGCAGGCACTGGGATTGCAGCCCTAACATTGTAAGAGAATAACTATACAGCCTTAAATTAGATACAGATCAAGACAGCCAATGCTTAGAAAAATCCATTGCACACCTAGAGTGAAATGTAGATTCCCTGGCTGAGGTAGTTGAACAAAACAGACAAGGGTTAGACTTTGTGTTCCTGCATCAGGGAGGCTTGTGTGTTTATGTATTCAAAGAATGTTGGTTTTATGTAAATCACTCTGGCATCAAAGAATCACTAGCTAAGGTTAGAGAAAGCATAGAGAGGTGCCAAAGAGAACAAGAAAACTCCAAAATCTGGCATCATTCCCTAATTGATAATTCCCCATGGTTAACTACTCTCATTTCCACAATTACAGGGTCCCTTATAAGTTTTTTTGTTGCTGCTCACATTTGGGCCAGGCATAATTCAAAAGCTTTTGCAGTATATAAAGCAGAGATTACGGACTATTCAACTGATGGTGATGAGATCCCAGTACAAACCAGTTAGCACAGACGATTTAGGCCTATAAAAAGTCCATGATTGGCCTCTAGCGTCACCAAAAAGAGGGGAGAATGTTGAAACACTCAGATTACTAATACTAGAGAGACTTCAGTGTTGTACAGACAGAGGCTCCCATCCTCCTTTCCTCCTTCCCCCTTCCCCTGCAGCTATGCAGATAGCAAACAGGTGGTTTCTGTGCTGCATCCTCCTGCAGCAGACTGGGCTGCCTCTTCCTCCCCTAGAGTTACAATGAAAGGGCCCATAATGAGGACACATTCTCTCTGCCTCTGTGTCTGCAAAAACCAAAACTCCTGCTGGAAAGAACTCCAAGTTTTTATCCTTGAAACCTTAGAGAAAAAGCAAGCTCAAGGGACACCATGGAAAAAGTAAAAGGTAAGCAGATGGCAGGTCACAGACAGATAAAACTGGCCATAAAGTTAGTCCTTGAACAGACACTCATTACCCCCTCCCACTTCAGTACTATTACACCTTCTAGTCACCTTTTCTGTAAATATTTACACAATTCCTATACTGTATATAAACCCAATGTTTTTTGGATTCAGGGTCACTTGCCAGCATTCATGCAGTGAATGATAGTTGGGCAAACCAAGGTTGAACTTGAAAATAAGACTTTTTTTTGTGAGTTTCAATAGAGTTTGTAATTCTTGGGCTCATCTGGGTTTCCTGTGGACCCAGAGCATAACATACTTAGCTATTAAGAATGAGGACATCAAAAAAAAATCCAAAACCAACAACAACAACAACACACAACAACAAAAAGAAAAAAAAAACAAAAACAAAAAACAAAACAAAAAAAATGAGGACATCCTGAGATTAATAGGCATACAGATGGAACCAGAAAATACCATGCTTAGTGAGGTAACTCAGACACAAAAGAACATTCATGGTATGTATTCACTAACAAATGGATATTAGCCAAAAACCCAAAACCAAACAAAACCAAACCAAACAAACAACAACAACAACAAAAAATACAGAATACACAGGATACATACAGTCCACAGAACTCAAAGAGCTCAACAACCTGAAGTACCCAAGTGAAGACGCCTCGGACCTAATTGAGAGGGAGAAGAAAGCAACCACAAGTTGGGAGAAAAGAAAGAAAATGGAAGGGAAAGTGGAAAGGGTTAGAGTGGGGGATGTTTTCTGATCTGGTATTGGATAAGGGAAAAATACTGAAGCCTTGAGGGCCAGCAGAAATAAGGGAAATAGGCAAACTCAGGAAATAGGATGTTTCAAGGATGTCCTGTAATGCACCAGAGACCTGGGAGGTGAGAGATTCCATCTTCTGGCTATTATAAATTAGGCTGCTATGAACATAGTGGAGCATGTGTCTTTATTACAAGTTGGAACATCTTCTGGGTATATGCCCAGGAGAGGTATTGACGGATCTTCCTGTATTACTATGTCCAATTTTCTGTGGAACCACCACACTGATTTCCAGAGTGGTTGTACCAGCTTGCAATCTCACCAATAATGGAGGAGTTTTCCTTTTTCTCCACATCCCCGCCAGCATCTACTGTCACCTGAATTTTTGATCTTAGCCATTCTGACTGGTGTGAGGTGGATGGAATCTCAAGGGTGTTTTGATTTGTATCTCTCTGATGATTAAGGATGTTGAACATCTTTTTGCTTCTCATACATTCTGTATTCCTCAGTTGAGAATTCTTTGTTTAGCTCTGTACCCCATTTTTAATAGGGTTATTTGATTTTTTTGGAATTCATCTTCCTGATTTCTTTATATATATTGGATATTAATCTCATATATGATTTAGGATAGGTAAAGATTCTTTCCGAATATATTGGTGGTCTTTTTGTCTTATTGACAGTGTCTTTTGCCTTACAGAAGCTTTGCAATTTTCTGAGGTCTGGTTTGTGGATTCTTGATCTTACAGCACAAGCCATTGCTCTTCTGTTCAAGAATTTGCCCATATCTTAATGGCTTTAATCCACTTTCTTCTTTATAAGTTTCAGTGTCTCTGGTTTTATATGGAGTTCCTTGATCCACTTAGACTTGAGCTTCTTTTCTTTCTTTTCTAGATATATTGGATTTTTTGCTAATATTCATTAAAGAACAATATGTGAAATGTTCGTAAAAAACATTCCTAAATGTTCCATAACCTTCCCAAACACTGTCTCTAGCTGGAGACCAACTGTTTAAATATATTAGCCTACTCAAAATATTATATATTCAAATCATAATAAGACTGAAGCTATGGTGACAGCTAGAGACGTAATTGCTTCTGAGTAAAATTTTCGTACTAAATGGAAAACTTTAACCATAGAACAGGCACTGAGTTAACATGTCAGTGGTGGGCATAAATATACCACATCCTGTTTAAATGTGTAAACTGTGTTTAAACTGTAAGACAGACTTTGCAACACCTATTCTCTTGTTTGTCTTCACAATATTTTATTATTGAATAAAGCTTATTTGTATGAATTTTATTACTTGTCTAATTGGTTGTTATATAGGAGATATGTTGCCAGGCATATTACTTCTATGACTTCTACTTTTGTGATTGCTAGTCTTAGTTGTTAACTTTACTTTATATTGAATTAACTAAAAGTGAAAAGCATTGGATATAAGTGATTTTTGGTTCGTTGCCTCAATTGAGGTCCAAAAACCTATCCTAACTCTGGGACACATATTCTTGTGCTAGCCTATGTAAAGCACATAGAAGACCCCTTTGGTTTTTGCCTGCTTGTCTTCATTTTCATAGGTATGCTTGTTCTTTTGAAGGTTGTAGAGTATATTTCTTTGAGAGTCCAACATATACTGAAGAACATCTGGGAAATTCAGTCTTGTGGACAGAATATCTATTGGATTCCTTGACTTTCTTTCTATAGACATCTATTTTTAAATACCTGGGCTAGACCACAGTGTATAAATCCCTCTACAAACAAACACACACACACACACACACACAAACACACTCCACACACACATAATTATTTCAGTTTTTTCTTTAAAGAATTTTGACTACCATACCTAAAATCTCTAAAATTAAATTTATCTTCCTATATCCAATTACTTTCATGCTCCTGTTTTGAAGATATTCGAAACTATGTCATACTATCCATTTTACTAATTATTTTATTTATTTATATTTCAAATGTGATCCCCTTCAGCATACACCCTCTATGAGGCCCCTACCACACTTCCCTCCTCTCTCTAAAAGGTTACTCTTCCTACCCACCTCTCTAGAATTCCCCTTTTCTGGGGACATAATGCTTCCACAGGACAAGCACACACCCTCATCGCACTGAGGCCAGATAATGCAATCCTCTGCTACATATGTGTAGTAGGGGTTATGGACTAGTACATGTATGCTTTTTGGTTGGTGGCTTAGTGCCTGAGAATTCTGGGAAATCTAGTTTTTTCATGGTGTTGTTCTTTCTATAGGGTTGCAATTCCCTTCAGTTTTTTCAGTCTTTGCTCAAACTCTTCCATAGGGGTTCCTGGGTTTAGACCAATGGTTGGCTGTAAATATCTGCATCTGTCTCAGTCATTTGATGGCATAGCCTCTTTTAGGACAGTCATGCAATGTTCCTGTCTGAAAGCATATCTTGGTCAATTAACAAATGGGACCTCCTGAAACTGAAAAGGTTCTGTAAGGCAAAGGACACTGTCAATAGGAAAAAATGGCAACCTAATAATGGAGAAAAGATCTTTACTAACCCTACATCTGATCGAGGGCTAATATTCAAAATATACAAAGAATTCAAGAAGCTAGACTCCAAAAAAAAAAAAAAAAAAAAAAAAAAAAAAAAAACACCCTAATGAAAAAAATGAGCTCTAGAGCTAAACAAAATTCTCAATTTAGGAAACTCAAAAGCCTGAGAAGCACCTAAAGAAATGTTCAACATCTTTATTTATAGTGAAATACAAATTAAAACCACACTGAGATTCCATCACAAACCAATCAAAATGGTTGAGATCAAAATGTCAGGTGAAAATAGCTGCTAGAAAAAAAATGTAGATAAAAAGAACACTTTATCTTTGCTAGTGGGATTTCAAAATGTTTTCCGGATTCCATAATCTGGAAAATATTCTGGCATTTCTTCACAAAATTGGAAATAAGTCTCTCTGAATATTCATATATACAACTTCTGGGCATATACCCCAAAATGCTCTACCATATCATAAGTAAACCTTAAGTGTTTACACAGCAGCCTTAATTATAATAGCGGAGGTTCAGGGACTATGCAGAACTTGGGAAATTAATCTGAACAAATGAGAAGGTGCACCACAGAACCAGACAGCTTCTGGGACAGGCAGAGACACAGAACCGCTGAGGCACCACCCTTTTCGGGCCGCAGAAAGCCAGCTACCCTCCCAACCAGAGGACAGGTATCTGCCTGGTTCAGAAGGCCTCAGACTCAGGAGCAGCAGGTGCCACCTTGGTTCTGAAAAGCCACCAAACTTAGGAACTAAGTCTGCACAGGTGAGACTGTGCACCGCAGAAGCTGACAGCTTCTGGGACGTGCCAAGCAACACAGCTTCTGGAAAAGGTCCTGTTTTGGGCCCACTTCTTCAGCCAGGACGAGGACCAAACACAAGATAATCTTTGCACCTTCCCTGTAAGAGGAGAGCTTGCTAACAGAGAGAGCTCTGAGCACGAATCTCAGAGAGAGTCTGTCTCCCAGGTCTGCTGATAGACGGCAACAGGATCACCAGAAGAACAATCTCTAAACAGAGTCAACTATAACAACTAACTCCAGAGATTACCGAATGGCGAAAGATAAACGTAGGAATCTTACTAACAGGAACCAAGACCACTCACAATCATCAGAACCCAGCACTCCCAATTTGCCTAGACCAGGGCACCCCAACACACCCGAAAACCTAGAACCAGATTTAAAAGCATATCTCATGATGATGGTAGAGAACATCAAGAAGGACTTTAATAACTCACTTAAAGAAATACAGGAGAACACTACTAAAGAGTTACAAGTCCTTAAAGAAAAACAGGAAAACACATCCAAACAGGTGATGGAAATGAACAAAACCATACTAGACCTAAAAAGAGAAGTAGATACAATAATGAAAACTCAAAGTGAGGCAACACTGGAGATAGAAACCCTAGGAAAGTAATCAGGAACCATAGATTTGAGCATCAGCAACAGAATACAAGGCATGGAAGAGTGAATCTCAGGTGCAGAAGATCCCATCGGCACAACAATCAAAGAAAATGGAAAATGCAAAAAGATCCTTACTCAAAATATCCAGGAAATCGAGGACAAAATGAGAAGACCAAACCTACGGATAATAGGGGAGGATCAGAATGAAGATTTTCAACTCAAAGGACCAGCAAATATCTTCAACAAAATTATTGAAGAAAACTTCCCAAATCTAAAGAAAGAGATGCCCATGAACATACAAGAAGCATACAGAACTCCAAATAGACTGGTCCCCTCTACACATAATAATCAGAACAACAAATGCACTAAATAAAGATAGAATACTAAAAGCAGTAAGGGAAAAAGGTCAAGTAACTTATAAAGGCAAGTCAATCAGAATTACACCAGATTTTTCACCAAAGACTATGAAAGCCAGAAGAGCCTGGACAGATGTTATACAGACACTAAGAGAACACAAATTACAGCCATGGCTACCATACACAGCCAAACTCTCCATTACCATAGATGGAGAAAGAAAAGTATTCAATGACAAAAACGAATTCACATATTACCTTTCCACAAGTCCAGCCCTTCAAAGGATAATAACAGAAAAAAAATTAAAATGAAGGGAACCTTGCCCTAGAAAAAACAAGAAGGTAATCCCTCAACAAACCTAAAAGAAGACAGCCACAAAAACAGAATGCCAACTTCAACAACAAAAATAAGAGGAACCAACAATTACTTTTCCTTAATATCTCTTAATTTCAATGGTCTCAACTCCCCAATAAAATGATATAGACTAACAAACTGGCTACACAAATAAGACCCAGCATTTTGCTGCTTACAGGAAACTCATCTCAGACAAAAAGATAGACACTACCTCAGTATGAAAGGCTGGAAAACAATTTCCCAAGCAAATGGTATGAAGAAACAACCTGGAGTAGCCATCCTAACATCTGATATGATTGACTTACAACCCAAAGTCATCAAAAAATACAAGGAGGGTCACTTCATTTTCATCAAAGGTAAAATCCTCCAAGAGGAACTATCAATTCTGAATATCTATGCTCCAAATACAAGGGCAGCCACATTCTTTAAAGAAACTTTAGTTAAGCTCAAAGCACACATTGCACCTCACACAATAATTGTGGGAGACTTCAACACACTACTTTCACCAATGAACAGATCAAGGAAACAGAAAGTAAACATGGACACAGTGAAACTAACAGAAGTTATGAAACAAATGGATCTGACAGATATCTACAGAACATTTTTATCCTAAAACAAAAGGATATACCTTCTTCTCAGCATCTCAAGATACCTTCTCCGAAATTGACCACATAATAGATCACCTAACAGGCCTCAACAGATACAAACATATTGAAATTGTCCCATGCATCCTATCAGATCACCATGCAAAATAAATAATAGAAAGCCAACATTCAGGTGGAAACTGAACAACACTCTTCTCAACGATATCTTGGTAAAGGAAGGAATAAAGAAAGAAATTAAGGACTTCTTAGAAATCAATGAAAATGAAGCCACCTCATACCCAAACTTATGGGACACAATGAAAGCATTTCTAAGAGGAAAACTCATAGCTCTGAGTGCCCTCAAAAGGAAACTAGAGAGAACATACATTAGCAGCTTGACAACACACCTAAAAGCTCTAGAACAAAAGGAAGCAAATTCACCCAAGAGGAGTAGATGGCTGGAAATAATCAAACTCAGGGGCAAAATCAACCAAGTGGAAACAAGAAGAACTATTCAGAGAATCAACCAATCGAGGAGCTGGTTCTATGAGAAAATCAACAAGATAGACAAACCCTTAGCCAGACTCACTAGAGGGCACAGGGAAAGCATTCTAATTAATAAAATCTGAAATGAAAAGGGAGACATAACAACCGATCCTGAAGAAATCCAAAATCCATCAGTTCCTTCTACAAAAGGCTATACTCAACAAAACTGGAGAACCTGGATGAAATGGAGAAGTGTCTAGACAGATACCAGGTACCAAAGTTGAATCAAGATCAGGTTAATGATCTAAACAGCCCGATATTCCCCAAAGAATTAAAAGCATTCATTAATAGTGTCCCAACCAAAAAAACCCAGGACGAGATGGGTTTAGTGCAGAGTTCTATCAGACCTTCAAAGAAGATCTACTCCCAGTTCTGCACAAACTATTCCACAAAATAGAAACAGAAGGTACTCTACCCAACTCATTCTATGAAGCCACAATTACTCTGATACCTAAACCACAAAAAGACCTCACAAAGATAGAGAACTTCAGACCAATATCACTTATGAATATTGATGCAAAAATCCTCAATAAAGTTCTTGCTAACCAAATCCAAGAACACATCAAAACAATCATCCATCCTGACCTAGTAGGTTTCATCCCAGGGATGGTTAAGTATATGGAAATCCATCAACATAATCCAGTATATAAAAAACTCAAAGACAAAAACCACATGATCATCTTGTTAGAAGCTACGAACGCATTTGACAAAATCCAACACACATTCATGATAAAAGTCTTGGAAAGATCAGGAATTCAAGGCCCATACCTAAACATGATAAAAACAATCTACAGCAAACCAGTAGCCAGCATCAAAGTAAATGGTGAAAAGCTTGAAGCAATCCCACTAAAATCAGGGACTAGACAAGGCTGTCCACTTTCTCCCTACCTATTCAACATTGTACTTGAAATCCTAGCCAGAGCAATTAGACAACAAAAGGAGATAAAGGGGATACAAATTGGAAAGGAAGAAGTCAAAATATCACTTTTTGCAGATGATATGATAGTATGTATACGTGACCCTAAAAATTCCACCAGAGAACTCCTAAGCCTGATAAACAGCTTCAGTGAAGTAGCTGGATATAAAATTAACTCAAACAAGTCAATGGCCTTTCTCTTCACAAAGGACAAACAGGCTGAGAAAGAAATTAGGGAAACAACACCCTTCTCAATAGCCACAAATAATATAAAATACCTAGGCATGACTCTAAGGAATTAAAAGATCTGTATGAAAAGAACTTCATGCCTCTGAAGAAAGAAATTAAAGATGATCTAAGAAGATGGAAAGGTCTCCCATGCTCATGGATCGGCAGGATCAATATAGTAAAAATGGCTATCTTGCCAAAACAATCTAGAGATTCAATGCAATCCCCATCAAAATTCCAACTCAATTCTTCAACGAATTAGAAAGAGCAATCAGCAGATTCATCTGTAATAACAACAAACCTAGGATAGCAAAAACTCTTCTCAAGGATAAAAGAACATCTAGTGGAATCACCATGCCCAACCTAAAGCTGTACTACAGAGCAATTGTGATAAAAACTGCAAGGTACTGGTATAGTAACAGAAAAGTAGACCAATGGAACAGAATTGAAGACCCAAAGAAAAACACACACACACATGGTCATTTGATATTTGACAAGCAATCTAAAACCATCCAGTGGAAAAAAAGTCAGCATTTTCAACAAATGATACTGGCACAATTGGCTGTTATCATGTAGAAGATTGCGAATTGATCCATTCCTATCTCCTTGTACTAAGGTCAAATCTATTTGGATTAAAGAACTCCGCATAAAACCAGAGACACTGATACTAATAGAGGAGAAAGTAAGGAAAAGCCTCGAAGATATGGGTACAGGGGAAAAATTCCTGAATAGAACAGCAATCGCTTGTGCTGTGTGATCGAGAATCGATAAATGGGACCTCTTAAAATTGCAAAGCTTCTGTAAGGCAAAAGATGCCTTCAATATGACAAAAAGACCACAAACAGATTGGGAAAGGATGTTTACCTATCCCAAATCGGTAAGGGGACTAATATCCAATATATATAAAGAACTCAAGAAGGTAGACTCCATATAATCAAATAACCCCACTAAAAAATGGGGCTCAGAACTGAACAAAGAATATGCCCCAGTACAGGGGAACGCCAGGGCCAAAAAGGGGGAGTGGATGGGTAGGGGAGTGGGGGTGGGTGGCTATGGGGGACATTTGGTATAGCATTGGAAATGTAAATGAGCTAAATACCTAATAAAAATGGAAAAGCAAAAAAAAAAAAAGAAAATGAAGTATCATAAAATTCTGAAATATATAATCTAAGGTTGCTCTTTACGTCCTTGAAAAAAAATAAAAACAAAAGTTATAGTAAGAAATAATAAAATCAAAGGCAGACATGAGTGCGAACTAGAGCACAGAATAAGGCAACTCAAACAAAAGTTACATTCTTTTAAAACCTTAAAATAATAAAATCAAATAAAAAGTGTAAAATACAAAAGGCGGTGGTGAGTGGGAGATGCTAGATATACAAATGAAATGAGAAAGAGAGACCAAGAGAGAAGAAAAGAGGATTTTGCAGCTCTCCCAGGAACAGAAGGAAATTTGGAGATGTACTGCTTTCTCTTTGGCCCATAGAGGAGACATCCATAATTCTGGTTACATCAAGTTCTCTACCCTCTCTGTATTGTCTGTGTTTGATGCACCAGTCTTTCCATGTGTCAATTCGTGTCTGTTTTAGTTTTGTTGTCTGAACAACTGTTGTTCTGTTTCGTGTTGACTAAAAATAGTTAAAACTTTAGAAAAAAAAAAAATTTCTCACCTGAGGAATACCGAATGGCAGAGAAGCACCTGAAAAAATGTTCAACATCCTTAATCACCACGGAAATGCAAATCAAAACAACCCTGAGATTCCACCTTCACACCAGTCAGAATGGCTAAGATGAAAAATTCAGGTGACATCAGATGCTGGCGAGGATGTGGAGAAAGGGGAACACTCCTCCATTGTTGGTGGGATTGCAGGCTTGTACAACCACTCTGGAAATCAGTCTGGCAGTTCCTCAGAAAATTGGACATAGTACTACCATAAGATCCAGCAATACCACTCCTGGGCATATATCCAGAAAATGCCCCAACAGGTAGGAAGGACACATGCTTCCCTATGTTCATAGCAGCATTATTTATAATAGCCAGAAGCTGGAAGGAACCCAGATGTCCCTCAACAGAGGAATGGATACAGAAGATGTGGTACATCTACACAATGGAGTACTACAAAGGTATTAAATAGAATGAATTTATAAAATTCCTAACCAAATGGATGGACCTGTAGGGTATCATCCTGAGTGAGGTAACCCAATCAAAAAGAAACTCTCACAATATGTACTAACTGATAAGTGGATATTAGCCCAGAAACTTAGGATACTCAAGATATAAGATACAATTTGCTAAACACATTAAACTCAAGAGAATGAATTCCAAAGTGTGGACACTTTGCCCCTTCTTAGAATAGGAAACAAAACACCCATGGATGGAGTTACAGAGACAAAATTTGGAAGTGTGACGAAAGGATGGACCATCTAGTGATTGCAATATCCAGAGATCCATCCCATGATCAGCTTCCATATGCTAATACCATTGCATACACTAGCAAGATTGTGCTGAAAGGACCCTGATATAGCTGTCTCTTGTGAGACTATGCCAGGGACTAGCAAAAACTAGCAAACTCTAGCTCACAGTCACATATTGAATGGACCACAGGGCCCCCAATGGAGGAAATAGAAAAAACACTCAAGGAAGTAAAGGGAACTGCAACCCTATAGGTCGAACAACAATATGAACTAAGCAGTACCCCGGGGCTCTTGTCTCTAGCTGCATATGTATTAAAAGATGACCTAGTCGGCCATCACTGCAAATAGAGGCCCATTGGACTTGCACACTTTATATGCCCCAGTAAAGGGGAATGCCAGTGCAAAAATTTGGTGTGGGTGGGTAAGGTAGTGAGGGTGGGGGGGCTTCATATGGGGGACTTTTGGTATAGCATTGGAAATTTAAATGAGCTGAATACCTAATAAAAAATGGAAAAAAAAAGGACTGACCATAAATTTCATGAAAGGAGCAGGTTGTAATTTTAAGAAATAAAAACAAGTGGTTGTACCATTAAACAAAGAAAAAAAATTATAATAGCTGAATGCTGGAAACAACCCAGATGCCCTTCAATGAAAAATATATACAGAAAATGTGGTACATTTACCCAGTGAAAGACTACTCAAGAGGCAGGCAGATTTCTGAGATCAAGGGCAGCCTTGTCTACAGAGTGATTTCCCGGACAGCCAGGGCCATGCAGGGAGATCCTATCCTGAAAACACAAAAACAAAAAACAAACAAACAAATAAACAAAAAAAAAACAAAAAAAACAAAAACAAACAAAAAAAGGCCACTCAGCTATTCAAAATGAGGATATCAGTTTTTTGTTTTGTTTTTGTTTTCCTTTCCAGGAAAATGCATGGAAATAGAAAATATCATCCTGAGTGAAGTAACCCAGACACCAAAGGAGATATGTATGAATATATGGTTTGTACTCACTGATAAGTGGATATTACCCAAAAAGTTCAGAATATCCATGAAGAATTCACAGACCATATGAAGCTTAAGAAGAGGGAAAGCCCAAATGTGAATGCTTCAATCTCCAATCTCACTTAGAACATTGGAGGCAGAGGTATGGAGGGACATGTGTGAAACAGGGGAGGTGGAGGGAAGAAAAATAGGCAATATCTTGTATGAGGGAGACAGGAAAGAAGCCCTGAGGACCAAGAGAATGAATAGAAATATCTAGTAGTGTGACGTGGGGAATGGGAAGAACCACTACTAAATCCCAGACAGCAAGGTTGTGGGAGGCTCTCAGGACCCAATGAGGATGACATTAGACGAAATGCCCAACAGCAATGTGATAGAACCTGAAGAGACCCTTTCAAGTACAACGTAAAATGGTTCTATTTGAATATATAGAAACGTTCATATAATTTTTGCCTTTAGATATGCATAGGTATTCTATTATATTGTTTCATGTGTGGCAAATTATGATTATGAGGGCATATCTCTGATGTAGATCCAATTTGATTATGGTGATTTTTTAATGCAGTATGAATCTTTTTTCTACTAAGTTTGCAAACCTGGAAACCACTTTTGAAAGGAGAGAAACAGCTTCTGAAAGTTGTCCCATGACCTGCACATTCATGATGTGACGTATGCAACCACAGAAATGAAAGTATATACAGAGAAACACAATGTAGTTACATTTGCAAAAGAAATTCTGTAGTCTGGTAGAACTCATTGTTAAATCCATCTAGTCCTAAACTTTTATGGTACTTACCCTGCCATGATACCATTACCACATTTCAAGAACATGAGTTCTTATATTGGTTTTCTTTTATCCCCTTCATTTAAATATGTAGGTAATATATACCTATAATTTTGTTTCAGTTTCTTCAAGATTTTATACTTTTTGTATTATTATTTCAGAATATTATTTTATGTTTCGTTGAATTTCTTTGGTATATGTTGGACTATATATGGTTTTCTTTACTTCTGTACTGTACTGTCCTTAGCAATAAACTGCCATCTAGTAGTAGCAGTTCTACTCCTGAGAATAGAACTACCAAGCACCATGTCTTCCATAGTCCACATTTAAATATTCTACAAAGTTTGTGACATGTTCACTCCTCTACGTTATAGATTATTTTACTCAAACTATCTGCATAAGTTTACTCCAGTGACTCAGAATTAAAATTCCTATGATTTTGAATCTGCACTGTAGCTCAATCTGTAAGGAAGAAAAAAAAAAAAACACACATTTCAAGATGGACTCAGGTTGAGCATCCAGAGAAATGTAAATGATGTAATGGATTTTTCTCTTCTTTAAGAGAGAATCTATGTGATGAAAATATCTTTGCAACTGATTCAAACAGTAAGAGATTGCATTTCTGGCTCAGACTACATGTTTTTGTGTGTGTGTGTATAAATATATATAATGAATTTTGGTATGCTTGAGGTGTGCAGTTTCCTTCTAACTAGTATTATTCATGTGATTTTTCTTAAAGGTGAAATTCTGGTATTTATATTCATTGTTCATAATAAAGGGTGGAATTTTTTAAATATCATATTTGCATTTCTGAGCACATGCCAAATTTACAGTTTTGCTTTTCTTAGATTTGCCATTTGTGTTATTTTGATTTTGTTTTTTATCTGTCTGACTTCTAGAGATGAATATTATCAATATTGTTTCCCAAGTTTTCCTGACTCTAAGCCTAATATAGATATAATATTTCTATATTGTATGTAGAAAGGAAATAAAAATTACCAACTATCCCTGTATTCTCCAATTAGAATGAATTCTAAAATTCTCGAAGTATTAAATGTCATTTCATTGGTGAGATGAAATAATTTAATTTAGATTCTACTTTCTGAAAAAAAAGTCCACCTATCTCTTTTATTCATTTTTATTTTTGCTGTTTCTTTTTCAGAAGTATTTGCTGTGGCCAATTTCTGAATATTTAAAGTTTTGCAACACTGGCTGGATTGGCTCTGGACATTCCTCACCATCAAATTTGGATTCAGTTTTGTCTTCTTGGCTCAGTTGTTTATTTTCCTTTCATCTTTCAAATTACTTTGTTCTTTCATATGAATTCACAGCTGGTCACTTGATATTAAGTAACTAATTTGGTTCCTTTTTTGGCAAAAAAATAAATCAGTCACTATTTATAACAAATTTTAGATTAATAAAGTCAGTGGCCTTTATAAAAATTATGAACTGAATTGTAGTGGGTTTGACCTAATGCTGCTTTTATTATAATTTTCTGCATGTACAACACTGAGGGATTCTGCTCTGAGTTGGTTTTGATTGGTAAATAAAGATTCAACCAGGTAATGGCTGGCCAGGGCAGACAGAGGTAGAACTTTTAAGGTTCCAGAGCTTAAAACAGAGAGGAAGTAGAACAAAAGAGATCCATCAGGCTGGGAGAAGAAGAGGTGAAATGCCATACCTGAGAAGAGTGGAGGGCAGGAGTCATAGCCAGCATTTGAAGGTGCTGGAGAGGGCTCACAGTTGTCTGACTACTGCCAGCTACCCACAACACCCGCCAAGCTATCTTAAGACCTCTGGTGAGTGGAACTAAGCATCTGCTCCAATTCAATCGGGCGGGACTTGACACTGCATTAGTCAGGGAAGCAAAAACCTTGTCTGAGTAGGGGCACAAGTCCCTTTTGGTCCCGGCAGCACCAGGGTAGCTAGGGTGCACAGTCGGCTGACTACCATCAGATAGGCACAACACCAGCCACGCCATCTTAAGAATTCTGGGGATTGGGATCTGCCCAGCACGGGAGCGATTTGCCGGAGTATTGGCAACAGACATCTTAGTTCTGGGACCCTGCCAAGTGTATCCTGCACAGCTCCAGAGAATACCAGATGGCGAAAGGCAAACGTAAGAATCCTACTAACAGAAATCAAGACCACTCACCATCATCAGAATGCAGCACTCCCATGCCACCTAGTCCTGGGCACCCCAACACAACCAAGAAGCGAGACCCAGATTTAAAAGCATATCTTGTGATGATGGTAGAGGAATCAAGAAGAAATTTAATAACTCACTTATAGAAATACAGGAGAACACTGCTAAAGAGTTACAAGTCCTTATAAAAAAATAGGAAAACACATACAAACAGGTGATGGAAATGAACAAAACCATACTAGACATAAAAAAGGGAAGTAGACAAAATAAAGAAAACCCAAAGTGAGGCAACGCTGGAGATAGAAACCCTGGGAAAGATATCTGGAACCATAGATGCAAGCATCAGCAACAGAATACAAGAGATGGAAGAGAGAATGTCAGGTGTAGAAGATTCCATAGAGAACATCAGCACAACAATCAAAAAAAATGCAAAATGCAAAAAGATCCTAACTCAAAACATCCAGGAAAATAGAGGACACAATGAGAAGACCAAACCTACGGATAATAGGAATGGATGAGATTGAAGATTTTCAACTCAAAGGACCAGCAAATATCTTCAAAAGATTATTGAAGAAAACTTACCAAATCTAAAGAGATGCCCATGAACATACAAGAAGCCTACAGAACTCCAAATAGATTGGACCAGAAAAGAAATTCCTCCTGACAAATAATAATCAGAACAACAAATGCACTAAATAAAGAGAGAATATTAAAAGCAGTAAGGCAGAAAGGTCAAGTAACATATAAAGGCAGTCCTATCAGAATTACACCAGACTTTTCACCAGAGACTATGAAAGCCAGAAGAGCCTGGACAGATGTTATACAGAAACTAAAACAACACAAATTCCAGCCCAGGCTACTATACCCGGGCAAACTCCCCATTACCATACATGGAGAAACCGATGTATTCCAGGACAAAACCAAATTCACAAATTATCTTTCCACAAATACAGCCCTTCAAAGGATAATAACAGAAAAGAAGCAATAAAAGGATGGAAATCATGCCCTAGAACAAGCAAGAAAGTAATCCCTCAACCAACCAAAAAGAAGACAGCCACAAGAATAGAATGCCAACTCTAACAACAAAAATAAAAGGGACCAACAATTACTTTTCCTTAAATATCTCTTAATATCAATGGTCTCAACTCCCCAGTAACAAGACATAGACTAACAGACTGGCTACACAAACAGGACCCAACATTCTGCTGCTTACAGGAAACCCATCTCAGGGAAAAAGACAGACACTACCTCAGAGTGAAAGTCTGGAAAACAATTTTCCAAGCAAATGGTCTGAATAAACAAGCTGGAGTAGCCATTCTAATATCGGATAAAATCGACTTCCAACCCAAAGTTATCAAAAAAGACAAGGAGGGACACTTCATACTCATCAAAGGTAAAATCCTCCAAGAGGAACTCTCAATTCTGAATATCTATGCTCCAAATGCAAGGGCAGCCACATTCATTAAAGAAACTTTAGTAAAGCTCAAACCAAACATTGCACCTCACACAATAATTGTGGGAGACTTCAACATACCACTTTCATCAATGGACAGATCGTGGAAACAGAAACTAAACAGAGACACAGTGAAACTAACAGAAGTGATGAAACAAATGGACTTAACAGATATCTACAGAACATTTTATCCTAAAACAAAAGGATATACCTTCTTCTCAGCACCTCACAGGACCGTCTCCAAAAATGACCATATAATTGTCACAAAACAGGCCTCAACAGATACAAAAATATTGATGTTGTTCCATGTATCCTGTCAGACCACCATGGCCTAAGTTTGATCTTCAAAAATAACATAAATAATTGAAAGCCAACATTCACTTGGAAACTGAACAACACTTTTCTCAATGATAACTTGGTCAAGGAAGGAATAAAGAAAGAAATTAAAGACTTTTTAGAGTTTAATGAAAATGAAGCCACAACATACCCAAACCTATGGGACGCAATGAAAGCACTTCTAAGAGGGAAACTCATAGCGCAGAGTGCCTTCAAGAAGAAACGGGAGAGAGCACATACTAGCAGCTTGAAAAAACATATAAAAGCTCTAGAAAAAAAGGAAGCAAATTCACCCAAGAGGAGTAGACAGCAGGAAATAATCAAACTCAGGGGTGAAATCAACCAAGTGGAAACAAGAAGAACTATTCAAAGAATTAAAAAAACGAGGAGTTGGTTCATTGAGAAAATCAACAAGATAGATATACACTTAGCCAGACTCACTAGAGGGCACAGGGACAATTTCTTAATTAACATAATCAGAAATGAAAAGGGAGACATAGCAAAAGATCCTGAAGAAATACAAAACACCATCAGATCCTTCTACAAAAGGCTATACTCAACGAAACTGGAAAAACTGGATGAAATGGACAAATTTCTAGACAGACACCAGGTACAAAAGTTAAATCAGGATCAAGTTATCGATCTAAACAGTCCGATATCCCCTAAGGAAATAGAAGCAGTCATTAATAGTCTCCCAACCAAAAAATGCCCAGGACCAAATTGGTTTAGTGCAGAGTTCTACCAGACCTTCAAAGAAGATCTAATCCCAGTTCTGCACAAACTATTCCACAAAATAATAGTAGAGGGAACTCTACCCAACACATTCTATGAAGCCACAATTACTCTGATACCTAAACCACAGAAAGATGCAACAAGTTAGAGAACTTCAGACCAATTTCCCTTATAAATATCGATGCAAAAATCCTCAATATAATTCTTGCTAACCGAATCCAAGAACACATTAAAGCAATCATTCATCCTGACCAAGTAGGTTTTATTCCAGAGATGCAGGGATGGTTTAATATATGAAAATCCATCAATGTAATCCATTGTATAAACAAACTCAAAGACAAAAACCACATGATCATCTCTTTGGATGCAGAAAAAGCATTCGACAAGATCCAAATCCCATTCATGATAAAAGTCTTGGAAAGATCAGGAATTCAAGGCCCATACCTAAACATGATTAAAGCAATCTACAGCAAACCAGTAGTCAACATCAAAGTAAATGGTGAGAAGCCGGAACAATCCCACTAAAATCCAGGATTAGACAATGCTGCCCACTTTCTCCCTACCTCTTCAACATAGTACTTGAAGTCCTAGCCAGAGCAATTTGACAACAAAAGGAGATCAAGGGGATACAAATTGGAAAAGATGAACTCAAAATATCACTTTTTGCAGATGATATGATAGTATATATAAGTGACCCTAAAAATTCCACCATAGAACCCCTAAGCCTGATAAAAAGCTTCAGTGAAGTAGCTGGACATAAAATTAAGTTAAACAAGTCAATGGCCTTTCTCTACACAAAGGACAAACAGGCTGAGAAAGAAATTAGGGAAACAACACCCTTCTCAATAGCCACAAATAATATAAAATATGTATGTGTGACTCTAAATAACAAAAGGAAAGATCCATATGACAAGAACTTCATGTCTCAGAAGAAAGAAATTAAAGAAGATCTCAGAAGATGGAAAGATCTCCCATGCTCATGGATTGGCAGGATCAACATTGTAAAAATGGCTATCTTGCCAAAAGAAATCTACAGATTCAATGCAATCCCCATCAAAATTCCAACTCAATTCTTCAACGAATTAGAAGGAGAAAGTTGCAAATTCTTCTGGAATAACAAAAAACCTCGGATAGCAAAAACTTTTCTCAAGGATAAAAGAACCTCTGGTGGAATCACCATGCCTGACCTAAAGCTTTACTACAGAGCAATTGTGATAAAAACTGCATGGTACTGGTATAGAGACAGACAAGTAGACCAATGGAATAGAATTGAAGACCCAGAAATGAACCCACACACCTATAGTCACTTGGTCTTCGACAAGGGAACTTAAACCATCCAGTGGAAGAAAGACAGCATTTTCAACAATTGGTGCTGGCACAACTGGTTGTTATCATGTAGAAGAATATGAATCAATCCATACTTATCTCCTTGTACTATGGTCAAATCTAAGTGGATCAAGGAACTTCACATAAAACCAGAGACACTGAAACTTATAGAGGAGAAAGTGGGGGAAAGCCTTGAAGATATGGGCACAGGGGAACATTTCCTGAATAGAACAGCAATGGCTTGTGCTTTAAGATCAAGGATTGACAAATGGGACCTCATGAAATTGCAAAGCTTCTGCAAGGCAAAAGACAACTTCAATAAGGCAAAAAGACCACCAACAGATTGGGAAATAATCTTTACGTATCTTAAATCAGATAGGGGACTAATGTCCAATATATATAAAGAACTCAAGAGGGTGGACTCCAGAAAGTCAAATAGCCTCATAAAAGATGGGGCTCAGAGCTGAAAAAAGAATTCTCCCCTGAGGAATACCAAAATGCTCAGAAACACATGAAAAAATGTTCAACATCCTTAATCATCAGGGAAATGCAAATCAAAACAACCCTGAGATTCCATCTCACACCAGTCAGAATGGCTAAGATCAAAAATTCAGGTGACAGCAGATGCTGGCGAGGATGTGGAGAAAGAGGAACACTCCTACATTGTTGGTGGGATTGCAAGCTGGTACAAACACTCTTGAAATCAGTCTGGCTATTCCTCCAAAAATTGTACATAGTACTACCGGAATATCCTGCGATACCTCTTCTGGGCATATATCCAAAGATGTCCCAACCGGTAAGAAGGACACATGCTCCACTTTGTTCATAGCAACCTTATTTATAAAAGCCACAAGCTGGAAATAATCCAGATTTCCCTCAACAGAGGAATGGATACAAAAAATTTGGTACATTTACACAATGGAGTAGTACACAGCTATTAAAAAGAATGAATTCACAAAATTCCTAGGCAAATTGTTGGACCTGGAGGGCATCATCCTGAGTGAGGTAACCCAATCACAAAAGAACTCAAATGAAATGTACTCACTCTTAAGTGGATATTAACCCAGAAACTTAGTATAGCGAGATATAAGGTACAATATATAAAACATATGAAACTGAAGAAGAACGAAAACCAAAGTGTGGACACTTTGCTCATTCTTATAATTGGAAACAATCACCCATGTAAAGAGTTACATAGACAAAGTTTGGAGCTGAGACAAAAGGATTGTCAATCTAGAGACTGTCATATCCAGGGATCCATCCCATAATTAGCCTCCAAGCGATGACATCATTACATACACTAGAAAGCCTTTGATGCAAGGATGGTGATATAGCTGTCTCTTGTGAGACTAGCCCGGGGCCTAGCAAACACAGATGTGGATGCTCACAGTCAACTATTGGATGGATCACAGGGCCCCCAATGGAGGAGCTAGAGAAAGTATCCAAGGAGCTAAAGAGATCTGCAACCCTATCAGAGGAACAACATTATGAACTAACCAGTACCCCAGAGCTCTTTAATCTAGCTGCATATGTATCAAAAGATGACTTAGTCAGCCATCATTGGAAAGAGAGGCCCATTGGTCAGGCAAACGTTATATAACCCAGCACAGGGGAATGCCAGGGCCAAAAAATGGGAATGGGTGGGTAGGAGGGTGGGGGAGGGTTGGGATAGCATTGGAAATGCAATTGAAGAAAATACGTAATAAAAAAATTAAATTGAGAAATATTCAAAATAATTCAGCAAAAATCAGGAACAAGAAAAGGCTGTTCAGTCTCTGCAAATCTATTTAATACAGTACTTGATATTCTAGTTAGAGGAATAAGACAACTGAAGAGGATCAAGGAGATAAAATTAGAAAGGAAGAAATCAAAGTATCATTATTTATAAAATAGTATAGATAAACAATTCCAACAATGCTACCAGATGATAAACACCTCGAGCACAGATGATAAACACCTGGAGCAACCTGTCTAGATTCAAGATTAATTAATTAAATAATTATAAATAAATAAATAAATAAATAAATAAATATATAATTAATTAATTAATTAATTAAAAAGAAGAAGTTGCTGGAAGAGTGTGACCCAGTTTGGCAGTTCTCTGGTTCCAGGGCCACAAAGGTAACATAAAGAAGTTAGTAGGCAATAACCAGGATTGTCAGTGGGAGGTTGATTAACCACATAGAGGCTAGAAAGTGGCCCAAATGTTACTCTTTTTAAAGCAAAACAAAATATAAAAATTCTGTGAGTTATTTTCATAAGGAAGTGCAAATCATTGGGGCAGGAAACAAAAAATGACATTATGATTTACACATAATATTATTACACTGAATATAATAAAAATAAGTTCTGGAGAACTAATGAATTTTGTACTTGTTATACTTAATATTATCATATACATATACAGTGAGTTAATTGTCAATATTCTTTAAACTCATTATAAAATACCATAACTGTATCAGGTAATAGATGATATTTCAATAGTTGTAATCAGTTCATTATTATTTATACATAAAAAACATGTATAAGACATATTTGTGACATACACCTTAATAAAAGAAAGGTAATACAAATTTTAGAAATATTACAGAACTCTGCCTATGTATTCTGGATGCTCTCAAATGAATATTAATACAAAAAAACAACCAAGAATCACTGCCATTGAAAAATTAATAAACTTGTAGTACAATTTACCCTATTGATCCATGAAACTCATTGTACTATAGAAGACATACTTCATAAAGTAGAAAATAGGTGAATTAGAGTGTTTTAATAACTTTTCTGTTGTCACAATAAGACACTGTGGCAAAAACAGCTTACAAATAAAGAGTTTATTAGGGGTTTATTCTTGGTTTCAGCGGCTTGGAATCCATGGTCATCATAATGGAAAGCATAGAAGCAAGTAGACCCACGTTGTGTTGGGATAACAATTTGAAGGCAGACAGAGTAATCTAACCAGGAATGGTAAAAGCTTTTAAATCTCAAATCCCACCCACAGTGACACAACTTCTTCAACAAGGTCATATCAACTAATTATTCCTAAAAATTTACACTAACATGGGATCAAGTACTCAAATTTTTGAGCCAATTGAGATCATTCCCATCCAAAGAAGCCCCCAAACCATACTTATTTTGTTTTTCAGATCATCTGTTAATGTGTTTCATTATTGTCTCTTGTGGTGTTTACTTTTAATTGTCATCTTGACACAAACTAGAACCACTTGATAAAGCAATCAAAATTGTGTGGATAAGACTGACATATGAGCCAGACATGGTGGTGCACACATTTAATCCCATAACTTGGAAGGCAGAGGCAGGCAGATTTCTGAGTTCGAGGCCAGCCTGGTCTACAAAAGGAAGTCCAGGACAACCAGGGCTATACAGAGAAACCCTGGCTTGAAAAACAAAAAAAAAAAAAAAAAAAAAAAAACAAAAACAAAAACAAAAACAAAAACCAAAAAACAAAAACAAAAACAAAAACAAAAACAAAAACAAACAAACAAACAAACAAAAAGACTGACATACGTTTGTGAGGAACTGTCTTAATTATTAGTTGATGTAGGAACACCCACCCTGAATATAGTTGACACAATTTTTTATTTGGGCTGTGGACACTTCTGTGAATGAAAAAAGTAGCAAAGTCACAGGAACATACAAGGATATACTCATTTCTCAATTCTTCTGAATTCAGACATGTGACCATCTGCCTAGGCAACTTTCATTAGATGAAAAGTGACAAATTGTAAATTCTAATTACAAGCCAAATTAAGCCTTTCTCCCTAAGATGTTTTGTTTAGAGCATTTTATTGTAGTAATAGAAATAAGACTGGAAGACTCATAAAGTAACAAGACAAATTTATAAGTTCTCATAGTGTACTTTTCAAGTTCTGTGACATTTTTTTACACACAATAATTTCTACCCACCCTTTGATTAACATGGATGTTTGCTGAAATTATAAACAAAAAGTCTAGACCAACTTCAGGCAACCAAGGTAACATTCCACTCTAGGCTCTAGGCTCACCAACTCCCCTTCAAGTATTTTGAACAACTATAAAGTGTAACCCATGACCTGACTCCATATTCCTTCTCACAAATTGAGCTGAAGATCTCTGCTTTTTTTTTTTTTTGGGGAGGCCCTTCCTATGGAACCCAGAGGTAATGTTGATACCCAAAACCTCAGAAGACAGAGGAGTCACAAAACTCTCAGCAAAGACACCCTCCTGGACCTGAAAACTTCCTGGTTACTAGAACCCCAAGACGTTAAGACCAGAAAACCTGGAGGAAACAGAGACCAAGGGAATAAAAACATCAACAAAACAAAACAAAAAAATCCATGCATCTGACAATTACATATGTAGAAATCAATATATAAACCTGTAATAATCTCAAAATTCAAGTAGCTAGAGGACAATCTAAGAACACACTCTACAACAATTTGGGAAACCTGACAGCACTTAGCCACAGATGCCTTACTGTAGAACATTCTGGCTGTTCCATCATAGGTGAAGCACAAGAAAATGATCTTGAATCCAATTTTATGGAGATGGTAGATGTCTTTAAAGAAGAACTGCAGAAGTCCCTTAAAGAAATAGAGGCATGCACAATGAAACAGGTGAAGTAATTGAATAAACTGTTTAAGAACTGAAATTGGAAATAGAAAGAATAAAGAATTTAAAAAGTCGCTAGGAGAGAGAAAATGTAATGAGTGACTTTCTGAAGATAGTCCAACATTTTGGACAGATGTGATGGATCTCTGAATTGCAAGGCCTTCTTACATTTCATTTGAGGCATCGATCTTTCCTCTAAGTATTCTAGAGTATAATTTTCCCTGGCATATAGCCCCTCATATTGGATGCATATCAACAAACATGTACTCTCTTGTAGTAATGCTATGTAAATAAATTAATGATTTTTTACCACTTTATATAATTTTATAGAATTACTAAATGTACATAAGTAATTTTGAGCTCTTTATTGAAAAGCTGCAGTTGAAGTTCTGTAAGACTTCTTGTGTCACAGACTAATTACATTAGGATAAAATGCAGGCTTAGAACAAATTTATAATCAGAGAAACTATTTGTTCTATGATAGATGTGAATGCATTATCTGATAAGTATTTTCACAAACTGAGAATGAACAATTTCTAGGACGTTCAAAGACAAAAGATAAAATATTGACTAGATTTATCTGTACTAAACTTCAAAATGAATGAGACACTAGGCAGATGATTGACCCCCTCGACATAAAATTTAGTTAAAACTTGTATGAACTTGTGGAGTTACTAGCAGCTAATGAATATATAATTAATAACCAATCACAATGGACTTGCAGGTAACATTCTTCCTGACATTCCTTATTTGATTTATTGACTTGTATTAATATTGTGAACTTGCTAGTACCTTTTATAAAATAGAAGCTTGGAATACCATACTATCATGTATTCTGAGAAAGTGTAAGAATTGAATACAATAGGAAATAGGTTCCCTCTTTTCTCTCTCTCCTAGAAATAAAATCTAAAGCCTTCTTTTGAAGTGAGTACTTTTTCTTGTGAATGTGAATTTCTCTGGCTACACAAGGTTAAAAAACTTTTAGCACTGAGCAGGGAAGGCACTGTGTCCTAACTCAATACTCCACTATTAAACCACAGGTATTAATCATCAAAGGTGGGCAAATTTAACCACAAAATAAGCCAGAAAGTTTTAAGCTTCCAGAAGCCATCAGCTTTCAACCATCAGGGCAATTAGAAGGAAATTTAAAAAGGAAAGAGGAATTAAAGATTTTCTAGAATTCAATGAATTGCACAAAATTCCAAGTAAATGGGGTACAATGAAAACAGAGCTAAGATGAAGGTTCATAGTTATGAGTGTCTTCATAAGAAATTGTAGAGATCTCATACTCACCAATTAACAGCATGTCAGAAAGCTCTGGTTCAAATAGAAGCTCAGCCATCAAAGATAAATAGACAGCAGGAAATAATCAAACTCAAAACTAAAATCAATAAAAAAATCAAAGAGAACAAGACAAAGAATCAGTTAACAAATATTTGGTTCTTTGAGGAAATCATCAGGATGGACCAACCTTTTTTCAAAACTAACTAAAAGAAGGAGAGCGAAAGCATACAAATTAACAAAATTAGAAATGAAGAGGAAGACATAAGAACAGACACTGAGATCATTGGGTTTCACATCAAAAACCTGTACTCCAGAAACATGGAAAACCAAAATAGAAAAAATAAAAAGGACAATTTTCTCAATAGATACAATTTGGTAAAGCTGAATCAAGATCAACTTGAATAGTCCTATAGCCAAAGGAAATATAACCTGTCATTTAATATCTTCCAAACAAAACCAGACAAGGTCAGAAGGTTTTAGAGCAGGATTATACCATACTTTCAAAAAAGTGCTAATACTGATACACAAATTATTTCACTAGATAAAAACAGAAGGAAAGTTGACAAAATTTACTTTATGGGAATACAGTCAATGTGAGACTTAAGTCCCACAAAAACTCAACAAAGAAAGAGAATTTCGGACCAATTGCCCTCATAAACATCGATTTAAAAATACTCAATAAAATACTTGTAAACAGAATTCAAAGATATATGAAAAATATCACCCCTATGATGAAGTAGAGTTCATTTTATATATGCAGGGGTGGATCAACATACCAAACTCTTTCACTGTAATCTACCATGTAAGCAAACTAAAAGGAAAAAATACCGCAAAATTATCATAGTCAATGTTGAAGAAGACTCCAACAAAATCCAACACTCCTTGATGATAAATTCTTAAAGAGATGAGGGATACATGTCACATGCTTGAACATAATAAAGCCAATAAATTGAAAGCTGACACCCAATATCAAATTAAATGGAGTGAAAAAAAAATATTCCCTAAAAAGCAATAATATGGTAAATGTATATATTCTCTGTATCTATTCTGTATAGCACCTGAAGTTTTATCAACAACAATAAGGAAAGGAAGAAGATCAAGGTATACAAATTGAAAAAAAAAAAGTCAAACTATTGCTATTCAGATACAGTAGTATACATAAGTGACATGATGCAAAATTAACTGAAAATAAACAGTATACTTCCTAAAAACTGTCTCTCTTACTATTGATGCCAGATAAGGCCATCCTCTGCTACATGTGCAGCTGGAGCCATGTGTTTTCTTTGGTTGGAGCTTTAGTTCCTGGGAGCTCTGAGGAGTCTGGTTGGTTGATATTGTTGTTTTTCCTATGATATTGCAAACCTATTCAGCTCCTTCAGTCCTTCCCCTAACCTCTACATTGGGGTCCCAAAGGTCATTCTGATGGTTGACTGCAAGCATCCACATCTGTGTCGGTAAGGATTTGGCAAATCTCTCAGGAAACATCTATATCAGGCTCCTCTCAGCAAGCATTTGTTGGCATCTGCAACAGTGCCTGGGCTTGGTAGCTGCATATGGGATATATCCCCATGTGGGGTAGTCTCTGGATGGCTTTTCCTTCAGACTCTGCTCCACTCTTTGTCCCTGTATTTCCTTTCAACATGAAAAATTCTGGGTTAAAATTTTTGAAAGTGGTAAGGCACCCATTTTTCAACCAGACCCAATTCCTAACCTCTGGATATGGTTTCTACAGGTACTCTCTCCCCTTTGTTGGGGATTTCACCTAATGTCATCCCCGTAGGGTCCTGGGATCCTCTTGTTTCCTGGAATCTGGAACTTATTGTTGGCTTCCCCCAGTTCCCTATTCCTAGTTTCAAGCTGTACTACAGAGAAGAAGCGATAAAGACTGCATGGTATTGGCATAAATACAGATAGGTTGATCAATAAATTGATGTGAAGACACAGAAGTGAATCCATACTTATGAACACTTGATTTTAACAAGACGCCAAAACTATACAATGGAATAGATGAAACATTTTCAACAAATGATGCTGGTAGTATTGGATATCTGCTTGTAGAATACTACAAGTAGACCCATATCTATTACCCTTCAAAAAAGTCAAGTCTAAATGAATCAAAGATCTGATCAAGAAACCCTGATATACTAAATCTGATAAAAGAGGAAGTGGAGAATAACCTTGAAATCTTTGGCACAGAAGATGACTTCCTAAACAGAACTCTAGTAGTTCAGCCACTAAGATCAACAATTAATAAATGAAACCTCATTAAACTGAAAATATTTTGTAAGGCATGGGGCAATGTCAATAGAACAATATGGCAGCTTATAGAATGGCTTAACCAACCCTATATCTGACAGAATGTTGATATCCAAAATATATAAAGAACTCAAAAAATTAAATATCAAAAAAGCAAATAATACATTAGAAATTGGGAACAGTGCTAAGCAAAGAATTCTTCATAGAGGAATCTAATGGCTGAGAAGCACTTAAAGAAATGTTCATTATTCTTAGTCATATGGTAAATGAAAAATGATATGACTCTGAGATTTTATCTTACAAACATCAGAATGGTTAACATCTAAGACTTAAATGACAGCACATTCTGCCTCAGGGACAAAGACAGACACCACATCAGAGTAAAAGGCTGGAAAAGAATTTTCCAAGCAAATGGTCTGAAGAAAAAAGCTGGAGTAGCCATTCTAATATCAAACAAAATCGACTTCCAAACCAAAGTTATCCAAAAAGTCAAGGAATGACAGCACATATGTTGAGGTTGTGGAAGAAATGGAAGACTCCTTCATTGCTGGTACGATTTAAACTTGTACAACAACTTTGGAAATAAATTTGGTGGCGTCTCAGAAAATTGGGTGTAGTTGTATCAAAAAAAATAAAAAAAACAAAAAACAAAACAAAACAAAACAAACAAAAAAAAAACCAAAACCAAACAAAACCCAAAAAAACAAAACAAAAAACAGCTATAACACTCCTAGGTATATACCAAAAAAAAAACTCCATCCTAATCCCGTAAGAGTACTTACTCAATTATGTTCATAGAGACATTATTCATAATAGCCAGAAACTGGAAACAACCTAGATATCCGTCAATCAAAAAAAGAATAAAGAAAATGTGATACACTTACACAGTGGAATACTTCAAAGCTATTACAAACACAGACAATTTGAAATTTGTACAAAAAATAGATGGCACAAGAAAATATCACCATGAGTGAGGTAACCTAGACCCACATAGGCAAACATTGTACATATTCACATATAAATTTTTACTGATTATAAAGGATAACCATGTTGTAATCCAAAGATGCCAAAAATGATATCTCACTGAGATTGGAATATAGACTAGGCATTTTCATTAGACATGGGAATAGCACTGGACAAGAGTTGGTGTTTGGATGCAAACCAGAAGGATCATGTTTTGGAAAGAATTGAGGTAGGGAGTACTGGAAGAAACAACTGAATTGGGGGAATTCATCTCTGGAATGAGCTAGAAACCTACAGAAATAGAAATTCCTCAGAATCTAAGACAGTGAATTGAGGGTAACAAAAACTAACCCTCTTTGCAATGGGTAATATGAAGCCTGAAATGTCCATCTCCTGTAACCAGGAAAGATTTTCAATGGAGAGAATGGGACACCAGTCCTACTATAAAAACTTCATCCTCCAATTTCTCCTGCCTACAAGATGTGCAGGGGTAAAATTAGAACAAATATTGAGGGGATGGCCAACCAATGACTGGTCCAACTTGATATCTATGCCAAGAAATAGAGCACATCCTTGATATTGTTAACAATGTTCTGCTATACTGGCAAATAGGAGTCTAGCATAACTGTCATGAGAAAGACTTCAACTAGCAATTGATGGAGGCATATGCAAGAACCACAGACAAAATTTCATTTGACTTTAGGGAATCTGAATAAAAGGAAGAAGGTTTACTGGAGTCAAGGAGGTCAAGGAAACCACAAGAAAATTCACAGAATCAACTTACCTGAGTTCTTGGGGCCACACAGACACTGAGCCAACAAGGTAGCATTCATGAGAATGACCTTGGCCCTTGGCACATATGTAAAATTTATGTAGCTTGGGATTCATGTGGAACTCTTAACAATGTGAGAACAGTCTCTCCCTGTCTCTGTTGCCTGCCTTTGAGACATTTTCAGCTGATTGAGCTGCCTCTTCTAGCTTTAATAGGAGAGGATGTTCCTAGACTGTAATTTGTTATGACAAGACAGTTTTATATCAATGGCAGGTCTCTCCTTTTCTGAAGAGAAAGAGTGGAGGAATGGATGTGGGGAAGTTGAGCTCCTTGGAAGGACTTCAAAAAGAGGAGGGAGGGGAAGCTATATTTGAGATGTATTTTCTGATTACAGTTTCCCCTAGCAGTTACTCCTTCAGGTTCCTTCCCACTTCTCCTCTAATCCAGATTCCAACTGTCTGTCACTTTTTAGGAAACAAATATTTATCTAAAGAATACTAATGAAATAAACCAAACTAACTGAATAGGACAAAACAACCAAAGAAAATAAACAAATGCACACACACACACACACACACACACACACACACACACACACACACACACACACAAAATATATATATATAGATAGAAAATTTAAGGGGGATTCCAGCCCCTCACTGAGCAATATCATTGCCACCCACAGTGTTATTTAGATCTAACTTTCTCAAGAGTTGCAGCTGATGCAGATTAATACTTCAACCACGATCTTGGAAAGAATTACTACAAAAAACATGACTTTTTTTTTTTTCAAAGTCAGGCTGGTGTTCAGATGATTATTATTTCCTTGTACCTATTTCCTCCCTCTGATTCCTGATATGATTTAAGAAAAACATGGTTAATGAACAGATGTGCACCCTGAGGATTCAAAGTAGAAAGGGATGACAGATTTTTATATAAAAGTTTAGTTTTGTGATTCTTTTAAGATTTTTGAAGGATTAATTTTTGAGATAGATATAAACTAATCCTTTCTGTATAACAGCAATTTTCAGTCTACCAGTTAGAGAAACTGGCTAAAAATAAATTACCTTACTTGCTTACAACTTGTTAATCTATAACAAGTTTTTTAGTTAGAAATGTGTTTTGGTTCTTGGGAATAATATTGGATATTTATAAACATAATTTATAAATAGCTCATCATAAAAGTATAGTGAGAAGATGCTTTTCTTTATAGAAAGTAACCAGTATAAATTTTAAACTAATTGAAAGATTGTGCAGAGATATATAAGCAGTGTGAGAAAAATAAAATTGGTGCTTTGTTCCATCCACCAAATGTGAGTATATATGGAAAGTGGTTGAAGTTTGCACTGTCCAACAAATGTGTGTGTTTGTGTTTGTGTGTGTTTGATTGTTTGTGCTTCTTAAAACTTGCTTCTTCTACCATGTATGTAAATGTGTCTTACCTGGTTTATATGCCATCTAACCAATATCCCCTCCTTGAATCACTGAACACTCTATCACAGCTACTCTTGGAAAGACAAAGAGAGAGCAAACACACAGAACCCTACTGGACATAACTTGAACATGTGTGAGACCACCCACCTCCTCCAGTGACACCCTTCCTCCAACAAGAAAACACCTAGTCCAACAAGGTTACTCATCCTAATACAGCCTATGGGCCAATGGGAACCAATTACATTAAAACTACCACACCTACCTAGCTACATGCATGCATATATTCATGCATAAGAGATAAACAGAGAAAGAGGGTGAGAGAAATAGAAAGATAAAGAGTGATAGGTAGATGATAGAGAAATAGTTGCATACATATCTATATAAATACATTCAATCATTACTTCATACATACATACATACATACATACATACATACATACATACATACATATATAGATGACGGATAGACAGATAATTATATGTGAAATTAGTCTAAACACTAAAGACATGGTGCCCTTTAATTCACACACACACCCTGAGCATTGTTTACAATCCTAAATTAGGACATAAAGGTTGGACATTGGAACTACAAACAAACCCACAAAACCCACAATGTTCATTTGGTGTGCATAGATTTGATTAACATCTAGGATTTCCTTTTTTTCTGTATATTATAAGAGATTACACCCTATAGTCTTTCTCAAACTTGTCCATTATTTTAGTTACTACTGTGTACAACCTGATACTTATAATCCAATAGATAGTAATGTTACAGAAGATGTTTATTATGCTGAAGATATTCAGCCATACCCCTCAGCTCCAAAATATATCTTTTAAAGACACATAGTAAGGAACAATCTTCCAAATGACCTCAAATGAAACTGTCACCTGGTGGAAAATAACACAGCACAGGAAGAATTTTACACATAAAATTTATATTCATGTGAATATTGGTCAAAATGATTACAATTGTAAAGTTGAATTACATAGCGGTATGTCTTTGAAACCATAGGAAAAAATGATGCGCATACATTGTGTTTTCCAAAAAGTGTAGGAAATATAAAACATTTAAACAGTGGGATGTTGGTTTCTAATGTCAAGAGATGACTAACATAGCAACAGACTAATAAAGTATCCTCTTCAAAAGTTAAAAGATAACAGCAACAACAAGAAGAGAACAACAATCACAAGGAACCATGTCATCCGTGGCATCTTAAGGAGGATGTGCAGCAATCTGAACATGGTTCCAAGGACGTTAGTAGATGTCTAGTTCTTTATCAGCCTGACAGGTTTGTGTTCAACCATCCATGTTTGTAGACTAAGGTTGGAAACAATCCATCGATGATGAGTGACCTAAAGATGATGAGTTCTACTCCCCACTCTCCTTGCTGCTCTGGAGACTTCAAACCTGAGGGGAGGAATGTTATATTGATGAGTATGAGAATGCTCAATGCCTCTTTGTCTACATTGTGTAAATTTGGCATCTCTTTAAGTGAAGTATAAGACCTGCTTAGGCCAGAAGGTACAACTAGAGGCCTGTTGAATAAAGATGCTAATATAGAGACCCCATGTAATGACAAAGGTCTTTCTGAAGTACACTTGGACAGAGGTGGAATTTAAGATCCAATTATTCAGAAATGGCATGTAGGCACTATTGTTGGCCTTAGTGTCATACCGAGAACACCCCCAACACTAATCAGAGATGTATGGCTAGTGGTCAGAAGTGAGCAGGTATTGGACATTGGGAAGAAATGAGACCCTATGAGCCATGAAAAATAGATAGGGCATCAATGATCAGAGGGGAAATACACGAGGGCATCTTTGTGAGAAATTGGAAATCTAAAACCCCTTTGTACAGGTAAACTAGTATGTTTGGTTGGGTAGAGTTCAAATTTGCATGTTCTTTCCTTGACATGAGATCAAAGACACTGCCTACCTCATGAGTGGAGCCCATTCCAGGTTCTTCCTAACAGCTAGCAACTCCTCATCGGAGACTAGAGCATCTGTCCACTGTAGTAAATGTGGTGCCGGATCAGGAAGCAGTCTGAGCACTCATCAAAAACCTGGCTGACAATTCCACACCAGTTCTTCTTCTCAGGCATATGTTCATCTCCTGGGTCTAGGTATGAATGGTGAGGAGTACATCATTTTAGTTTCTGCCTTAAGGAAATGATCTTTTGTTCTGGACTGTACTTCTTAATGTTCGGCTCTTTAAGCTTATACTTTAAGCTTGGGTGGTCTGGAGGTCCATTTGGGAGTTAAAATCGGAGGGGGGGTGTCTAAGTGTCTGCATCAGAGGAGAACATTGCAAGGTCATTATTGGTCAGAAAGGCATATTTGATGACCACTTGGGGAAAATGAGATCTGAGGCCCCTGGTAACTCAGAGTCAGGAGATTGAAATCCTTTTGGTCAAAGCAGAAGGATCTGAGGCCCAATTAAATAGACTTAGTAAGTTTACTCCCACAGGGGCATATTTAGAATGTCTGAGAACCCTTTGGATATTGGTGGACTGTAGCCCTCCATTAGAACAGGGAGGGTTGTTAGATCCTTTGGTGAAAAGTGGAATATTTCAGGATAGTCTAAAAGCCAATTCAGTAAAAGACAGTAAGTGGAATACTTTGGGTAAGGGGAGACATATGCAGTATCCCTATGTGCATGAGAAGAATTGTTTCTGCCCGTCTCGGGATTAGTGATAGATCTAAGATTCTCTAAAATAGGAGGATGGTGATAGAAACTTCATAGGATTGTATAGAATAGTTTTATCCTGTTATTCCTATGTCTGCAGCACTATTGAGCAGAAATTGAACACTGATTGATACCTTGAGAATTATAGGACATTCCAGGTACTTACTCCTTCATCAGCTCCAAACATGAAATCACAATCAAGAATACACATCATCTGAATGTCTGTGGTAGGTATGACAACAATCTTAGAAGTCTTCTAAGAGGGTGTAATGTAGTAGTTTCTGGTTTAGTGCCTTCCTTAAATATATGTCCATCCACACATTCCTCTTCATGGAGGCAAGGATGTCTCTGTCTAAGGGAACAAAACAAAGATAGTAATCTGATTTACCCTTACCTTGATACTCTTCTGTTTGAGATTTCAGTCCAGAGTGTTCTGAAATCTCTTAGGTCAGAACAGTGTTTCCCAGACCATGGAAATTAGAAGTTATAGGTAGGACATATACTGGGAAGATGGTGAATCTGGGGGATTTCCTCAAACACACTGTGCTCCACACAGGTTGGAGCACTCTCTGTTGTGAATGTCTAAATCTTCTAAGTAAGATAGGGGAGGAACTTGGGCAGTTTTGCACAGAAGTAGGATGGTTGTGCCCTTCATCAAAGAGGTAATGTGGCAAACTTCATGAGAATAAGGAAGTTTAAGCACTCTGGTCATAAGCAGCATTTCTGTGACACTTTGCAAATGTGAAATTCTAAACCTACTTGTAAGAGGGGTAAAATCTCTGGCTATTTTCAATAAATAAGAAAGACCATTTCACATTGGATAAAATGCAAATACCTTCTGGAGAAGAGGGAGTTTCAGTATTGCTTGATCAGCTTCCAATTCTTTTTTGCAGAATTTAGGAAATCCACATATTTTATGTGGTGTGTGGACAGCAGGCAGCAATTGTTTCAGTATTCCATCAGGTGCCCCTTTCAAATGAGGAGTTCGATGTGAGACACAGTTAAATGGAAATTTTTGCCCTCCATCAGATAGAGAATAGTTTGTAATTCTTTCTGGTCAGAGAGGGTAATTATTGAAGACCTTTTGGACTGGAAGTGAAGTTTGGTGCCTGGGGCAGGTAGAGATGATCTCAGGCCTGTCAGGCTTACAAGACAGATATTGGACCCTCATGAATACAGAGGGTGCATTTGATATATAATGGACACAAATTAGTGGTCTAAGTATTGATGTTTAGGAGTAGAAGATTAAAGCAGAATTAGAGTCTGTTTAATGTCCCCAACCTCTTTAGGGTTAAGGGAGTGACCTAGCCTACCTTAAGCAGGAGAGGTAGGACTGCTTCAAAACTTAGAAGATTCCCATCTTCACATACACCTTGGTAAGCCTGGCAGCAATACAAGCATTATGCATCAGGCATGACTGTAAGTCTCTAAGTACTCTTGTAGCTTATCATCAGTTTTATGGGTGTTTGCATGAAGGATGGTATGAAGGATAGATGACCTAAGTTTCAGGCTCTGTTAATGCAGGGCAGAATTAAGTGAAGTATAATTTCCTAGAGACCATGGTTGGAGGGAAATGATCTAAAGCTCATGATTGGAGTGTTATATTTGAGGTCCATATGTATGTAGGGATGCTCTTAGGATACCTGGATTTTGGTACCCTTGGGAAAAATGAAAATTCTGAGATTCCAATAGTAAACTACAGTCATAATTATAACGGACCATGGGCAGAAATGGAAGGTTTTGAGTATTGTTTGTAACAGCAGTAGTTCATGAAGGCCACCTATCCCAAGTGAAATTCTGATGACTCTTCATCCAAAGGTGATGGTGTGAGATACCTTGAAAACAGGTTGAGTAGCATGTGTTCATACCTGCAACTTTTATGACCTTCCTGACCTGTTTTGATTAAAAAGAAAATACCTGGGGCTGGAGAGTTGACTCAGTGGTTAAGAACACTGACGGCTCTCCCAGTGCTCCTGAGTTCACAAACATCTGTAATGGTATCCAGTGCCCTCTTCTAATGTGCAGGCAAATATGCATAGAGAACACTGTATATATAGTAAGTAAATAAGTACTTAAAAAAGAAAGGAACGAAGGAAGGAAGGAAGGGAGGAAGGAAGGAAGGAAAGAAGGAAAGAAGAAAAGAAGGAAAGAAGGAAAGAAGAGAAAGAAATTAAGGAGGGAAGAAAGAAGGAAGGAAGAAAGAAAGAAAAAAGAAAGAGAGAAAGAGAGAGAGAAAGAAAGAGAGAGAAAGAAAGAAGGAGAGAGAGAAGGAGGGAGGGAGAGAGAGAAAGAGAGAGAGATAGAAAGAAAGGATCAGAAAGTGAGAGAGAGAAAGAAAGAAAGAAAGAAAGAAAGAAAGAAAGAAAGAAAGAAAGAAAGAAAGAAAGATAGATAGAAAGAAAGGAGGAAGGGAAGAAACAAAGTAAGAAAGAAAGAAAGTAAGAAAGAGAGAGAAAGAAAGAAAGAAAGAGAAAGAAAGAGAGATAGAGAGAGAAAGAAAGAGAGAGAGAGAAAGAAAGAAAGAAAGTAAGAAAGAAAGATAGAAAGTAAGAAAGAAAGAAAGAAAGGGAGGAAGAAAGAAAGAAAGAAAGAAAGTAAGTAAGTAAGTAAGAAAGAGAGGGAGAGAGAGAAAGTAAGTTAGTTAGTTTCAGGCCATGATTAACCAAATAGCAGGAACAAGTAACCACACTGTGCAAAAGGGAAAAATCTAGTTTATCTTGGGTAGAGGGAGAACAGAATGGTAGTGCATACTTTGCTTCCATCTTGTCTCCCCACCTTCCATTATACATATATTGTATATACTGTTGGGTAGAATACAAGGAACAATCAGCACACTCGTCCAACAGGGAGAGTGTTTGTCTGACCTAAGGTTGTATTTGTCTGAACCTATCTATAACTAAGAGACAGGAAAACAGCATTTCTGACAACTAACTCTAAGAAGATCAGGTGTATATTACTTTTCCTTTCTATGTTCTGCCCTCTGCCCTACACTCAGAAATATGTGAGAGCCCACTGTGAATTTGCAATTGTGTTTGCCTTGCAATCTTTCTAATAGAGAGTGGCACTGAGGTAATATGAGTTTAAGTCAAGTATAAGGTGCCCTTGGAATGAATACTCTGGGGCATCCCAAGAGGCTATATCTGAAGCTCCTATGACTACAGGTAGAATAAATGAGACCCTCTTGGCCATAGGATCCAAACCTGAGGTCTCTGTCATCATTGCTCCATGGCACATACACTATTGGCCAGCAATTAGATGTCTATGTTCCTTGAAGTTGAAGGAGGAAATTATAGCCCCCTTTTGTACTACAATGAACTGCATGTGAGTGGACATCATTCTAACTTTTTCAGTGGGAATGGCATGAAGCTTACTTGGTCTGGGGCATCTTTTTTTTAATTAGATATTTTCTTTATTTACATTTCAAATATTATCTACTTTACTAGATTGCCCTCTGAAAATCCCCTATGCCTCCCCCTGCTCCCCAACCTACCTACTCCTGCTTCCTGACCCTGGCATTTGCCTATAATGGGGCATAGAGCATTCACAGGACCAAGGACCTCTCTTCCCATTGATGACCTACTAGGCCATCCTATGCTACACTTGTGGTTAGAGCCACAAGTTCCACCATGTGTTTTCTTTGATTGGTGGCATAGTTCCAAGGAGCTCTAGGGGGTACTAGTTAGTTCATATTGATGTTCCTTCTATGGGGCTTCAGTCCCCTTCAGGTCCCTTATGCTTTGCAATCAATTGGATTACAAAGCATAACATAGGATCCAGTCAATAATTCTATGTATAGGACCTGGGACCACAAACCAGACAAAAACAATATATTTCCCCTGCCATCCTTATAAAAGGGAAAGGCTTGAATCTTACTTAATTAGAGAATATACCTTTGATATAGTTCAAAGTCATAAGTGAATGCTTAAGGATACAAGGCACCATGCACTATTATTCAAAAGAGCATATCTAATGGCATTTTTGGAATAAAGAAAAGTGTGACCTTCCTTTGGTCAAACACAGTGGTTAATGCTCCCCTCTCTTGCAAAAGTGAACAAGATCCAAGGCCCTATTTTGGGGGAAGGAAAAGACTGAACCTCACTCAGCCTCACCCAGGTTAGTTCTCTTGGCTACTTCAAAAAACAAGGAGTGTGAGAGGAATCTGGGGAACAGAGGAGTTCTGAGAACCTCTTCTCAGAATGGTAAGTTCTAAGACCATCTTCAACAGAGGAGAAATCGTGAATGTCTTAGTTCCTAAAGTAGAGGTCCCCAGTCATATTTTGCAGGTCAGAAATATCCAGTTCACCCATGGTCCGCAGTGGAAGTTTCTAGGCTTCATTGGGTACTGGAGGAATGTTCAGCCTCTGCCTCACTAGCTTCCAAGTATTTCCCCCATATGCATACCCTGTGTAACATCTTTGAGAGTCCAGTCAGTGGTCACAACAATCTCCCAACAGAAGTAGTTATGCAAGCATTGATGTTTCCTCGAGGCTGTGTTCAGCTGCACACATCTGTGAATAAGAGATAGGAATGGTGCATTTTGATGACCATTTTTGAGGCACAGGATATGAGAGCCAATTTCAGATTTCTATTTTCTGTCCTATGATCTAAAAGGATAGAAAATGTGAGGTATCACTGGTATGTATTTTATGGATATGTTTAAAGCAAACTTAGTTAATAGGGGTATTTGCGAGGCACAGCCAGAAGAGAATCTCTGGTGGTTCAATAATTGCACAGATGGACCTGAAGTGTCCTAATACAGAGAGTAGAGATCTGAAACGCTCCTTTGACACAGGAGCTAGTTCTGAGAGTCCTTTCAATAGTCTTTGATTTCCCAGGACCCCCTTTGCAGAAACTGAAGTTCTAAAATCCACTTGGTGAATTGAAGTAGACAATAGGTCCAGATTCCTACTGGGAAGAAAGGGTATGTTAGATTCTCTTTCATGTAGAATGAGTGGTATAAGTCTCCTATGGTCTGACATCCCTTTAAAGAAAAATCATTCAAAGCTACTTGGTAGGATTAGGAATATTCCTTATAAGGCATAATACATGTTTTAGGTGACATTTGACCAATAGGGTCTAAGGCAATGTTAGCCCTAGGACAGTTCTGACATTCTATTCAGTGTAGTGAGAAAAAAATGAGTTACCATGGGGAAATGTGTGCCCCATGTAAAAGAGGAAGTCTCAAAGGCCCTACTGAAAGAGGAGGGCAGAATCCTCTTGAGTCAGAATGTGAAATTGCCATATACACCTCTGTCAAAAGTAAAGGTCCCTGGTACCTTATAGAGTGGAGAATGTTTCCAGCCATGATCATAAGTTTCCAATTCTTATTCAGAGTTTTGTATTTTCATAGTTTGTGTTCATTCAGGAGAGACAAGGGAGCAACATATTTTTTTCTTCCAAAGGCTTTGAATGACTTTTGATGACTTTGTTCATCTATCCAGGTCTAGGCAGAATTAATGAAGTTATTACATTTCTATTGACTTGCCTAAAGGCAGATGGTACAGGTACTTTGCTCTGATTTGTAACTTGGACCATGGGACCTCAAACCAGAGTGGACTAGGGTACCTTGTTTACAGAAGGAGTCACTTTTGGAAATATGGCTGATCAGCTAGGTATAAACCTACTTTGATGTATACATTCACATATATACTTCATATATGTGAATGTCATTTTTGAGAAAGAGAACATGATGGGTGGATAAGGAAGCACAGGGAGGTCACAGAATCCCTCAGGCAAAAGTTTACCTTGGGATTTGGAAGATGTCAAAAATAACTTATCAAGTGCAAATGTCCTCATAGTCCAGAATACCCATGTGTTCTGAGACTTTGAGTTTTGCTTGCCAACAATCAGAGCATTTTTCTTACAAATTGTTTGGTAAACTCTAGCTCTATATTCTCCATAAGCTGTACAGCAGTATCCCAAGCATAGGCACCAAAATGGAATTGCTCCATTTCAAGTGACAGGCTTAAAATTAAAAATTAAATTAGGGTTCATATAATTCCTGTCATGTACCAGGACATCATTTCAGAGTGTTTGGCATTCTTTCTTTTATTTGAACATGCCTGGCCATCCAGGTATGAAGGGAAACTTTAGGACCTCCTAGAGGAATAGACCTCATGGTTCTATGGATAAAAGTGGATTTTCTGAGGTAAGCATAGTCAAGAGAAATTGATTTAAAGTTTCCTTGAGGAAAAAAAAAAGTTATGGGATACATTACATCTGAGGGGGCCTGACATGATGGAGTTGATATTTATGCTGGAGTTATAAATTATCCTGGGTCATATCATGTCATATGGAACAGGGCATCTTCAGTTATTGAGGACCTATGTGACACCTTTGTTCTGAAGTGGTAATTCTGTGGGGAATTCAAGAATTTCTGAGGTTTCTGGTTCTCATATGTTAATGCTGCCTTCAATACTGGGGAGTTTCTAACAATTTGATTTTGGGGGTTACATCTGAAACCCCCTTGAGTTATTGATGGAAGATGTGAGTCACATCGGTTCTTTTTCATGTATGTGGGTATACTGACATTGTCTTCAGACACACCATAATGTGGCATCGGGTCCCATGACAGATGGTTGTGAGACAACAAGTGGTTACTGAGAATTGAACTCAGGACCTGTGGTAGAGCAGTCAGTGTTTTTAACTGCTGAGCCATCTCTCCAACCCCAGCACATTGGTTCTAGACATGTTAGTTGAAGTTCACTTAGGCTATTGGGAATGATCTGAGGATCCCTGGTTCAGAATGGGCAGATCAGAAGTCCACTTGGTACATACAGTATTTTAGAAAATCTGTGGTTCTTAAGCTGTAGGTCTGAACCTTACCAGAGAAGAATGCCTGGAGTGTTTTAGAATTCCTAATTTAGACAAAGTGTACCTGATGACTCCTTGAGCCACTGAGAGTGATTTAAGCTCCACTTCAAGCATGGGGGACAGTGTGAGTCTTCTTGGTGCTGAAGGGATAATTCTGAGGTTTGTGTGTCAGAAACAGGACTTGGAGGACCCATTGACAGAGTGATAATGTTGATGTATCCACAAACAATCTATAAAGGATGCCATCCTTTAGAGGCAGAAAGGTTCACACCATGTTGGGGAAAGTAGAAATGCCAAAGACTCTTGTATCTGTACAAGATCAAGGGTCGATTTGGAGAGGAGAGAAGGCCTGAATATTTCATTATAGAGGCTTCCTGGGAACCTAGAACACACATATCATGCAGGCCATGCAACAGCTTAATCAATCTCCAGTATGCTAGGAGGCACTTCCCAGGTAGTTCTCCTGATAAATCTGCTGACTACTTCTGAAAATGGCAAGGCTTTCTCGTTTCTGCTGGCCAACTTAATGTCTATGTCCTGGATTTATGAACTTGCTGGCTACTCTTAAGCTCTGAGACTTCAGGCACCCGGGTCCTGATCCTTGGACAGAGTAATTAGGTCAGAGGATCAGAATAAGAAGCACTTGGTGCACCTTAGATCAAGGGAGTCGATTTGTCATGGACTAGACCAGATCTAGTAGGTAGGTCTAGGTCCTCAATGTTCAGAAGAATCACATAATACTCTCCATGAGGTGAAAATTATATAGCACATACTTCTGGCTACAATTGTGAGCTACTCTTAATCAGAAAGGGGATTCTTGTCCTGCTTTTAGTCACAGGGGCATAGATGATGCTTCAATGTGCATCTGAGGCAGCTAGGAGTGGAAATTGTAATTTTGATAGAGTGTTGATGAAAAGAAAAAGTTCTAAATTCATGTTGCTCATAAGGGGCATAGAAAGGGAAAATCTGAGGGCAGCTTCTGGATCAAAAAAGAACTGAAAATGCCAGGGTAAGAGAGAGTAGGGCCCAAGCCACCCTCTTGAGATAGACTGCCTTACAGATTCCATTTGGCAGGCTGGGAAGCTGTGGTGCGTCCCTGGGCAGAAGGGGTAAGTTGGAAGCAAGGAGTAAGTCGTAAGTCTTATAGAGAATTTTCGATATCTCTTTTGTCATAAAAAGTATCTGTGAGCCACAGTTTCTTAGATGGGGCATTTGAGAGGCCACCCTTTTCAGCCTGAAGCATTCTGAGCCTTTCTGAAACAGGGATCACATAGCCAGAGTTCCTCAGGTGAGAACTGGAAAGTGTGAGTCCACATTGGTCTGATTGAGAAGGTCCGACACCTCCTTTAGGAGAGAGGAAAGAACAACAACTCCCCTTTTGCCATGCAATCCTATTGAGATTGATTTTCATATGACATGTATATTTGTGGCCTCCTAGGACAGAATGTTCACAAAGGGGGAACCCAAATTCATATTGTAATGATGGGTCTCTCCAAGGACAGGAGAGAGCAGGTATCACATCCTCTGCTTGAAGTATTGCATGTCTGTAATATCTTCGCATAACAGGGAATGTTCCAAAAGGGAAAGTGGTACTCCTTTTTGGAGGTATGAATGCCCATAGGATAGGCACCAAAGATATGGGCTCCTGTTTGGCACTTCTGGAAGGTTTCTCTCCCTCTTGGACATTAGGAATATGTTTTGAGCCCTCCTTAGTAGAAAAAGAATGGCTGATATGCTCTTGGGGTGATGATGAGAGTTTCACACCTCTTTGGGGACTGTCTCCATCTGGAGATGACTCAATGCATTCTTGATCTGTAGGGGAAGTTTGTAGGGCTCCATGGGTAACAGAGGCTTTCCTCTCTTTCCTTCTGGTAGAAGTAGCATGTCTGGGAATCTCATGAGGAGAGGTGGGATGCCTGAGGCTGTCTTCATGAGAAAGAGTGGTTCGCATGCACTCTTCTGTAAGGATGGAGGATGGCTTGTCAACCTCATGCTCTGAATTGGAAGTTTGGGTGTCCCATTGGTCCAAAGGGGCTTTTTCTGATGGGGTTTCAGTAGACTTGGATGGTCTGTGAATGCCTTGGCTTGGTAGGGGACTTCGGAGGTCCACCTCATGAGATAGTGAGCATCTGCAGGCTCCTTTAGCAGAGTCAGAAGTGGCGAAGTTTATGTTAGTCACAGTTTTAAGATTTACAACTCTTTTCTCAGATTTGCAAGCTCTGAACCAAATTTTGGAAGAATGGCAATGTTTCCAGCTCTCATGTTTTGAGCACACAGATTTCAGGCCCTCTTGATCTACAGAGGAAGGACTTGGTCTTGTTTTCCGCAATTTAGAAGGTGTGGGGCAATCTCCTGGAGGAGGAGAATGACTGAGAACTTTTTTACAAAGGATACTAGATCTGAAACTCAATTGTGATGATTTTAAGGGGGAGATGCTCCTTTGAGGAGTAGAGGTAGGACTGGATTTCTTTTCTGCATACTTGGAAGATGTGAGGCTACTTACAGCAGAAGAGATACATTTTAAGGCATCAAGTTCTGAAAGGCAGTATCTGATATCCCCTTCAGGAAATGGGACGTTTCAATATCCTTTGGTTAGATTTGAAATGTCTAGGGCTCTTCTTGAGATAAGAGGAATTTCTTCGGCCATCTTCATGAGGAGGGGTAGGAATAATGTCCCCTTCGGCACAAAGGGACAGTCCCTTAAACTCTGTTGAAAAGGAGTTACCCATGGATTCTTGGGGAGATGGCACAGGTTTTAGAGGCCCCTTGGCTGGTTGAGAAAGTTATAGACTTTCCTGGGAAATGCTGTTGTTCTCAGGATCCCTTGTTCAGATACTAAAGGGCCCATAGCACCTTCTTTGGGTTTCAAAAGACACAGAGACCCTAACACAGATGCCAAAGTTTCTGGAGTCCCTGGCACAGATTCTGAACTCTTAGAAATGGATTGTGTATATGTCAGAGGTTCTTCTGCCTCTGGACTAAGTGGTGAAGGAGCTGGTAATTTGGGAGAATCTTGTTTGGCTGACAAAGATTCTATGACCTCTTGGGTGACAGGTGGTATTTCTGCAATATTTTGCATACATGCCCGTGTTTCTAGTGTGTCCTGGGAAGAATCAGGAAGTCCAAGATCTTCTGGATTGGATGGTGAATATCCTAAAGCTTTTTTTTTTTCCAAACACTGTCCTGGAGGCTCTTGAGGTAACAAGGAATTTTCTGTAAGCCCTTTGGAAGATATTGATGTTTCTAGTACACCTTGGGCAGACAGGGAAGGTCTTCGAGACATTAAGACAGAATGTGACACTTTCAATTCCAATTGGACAGATGGAGAAGGTCCTAGACTCACTATGGTATAGGCTGAAATTTCCAAAGCTCCTGGTGAAGCATTGGACATTCCTGGCTTGCCATGTGTACAGGTACAACCTTCCAGATTCCCCTATAAAGACAGGCCAGGGCCTCCAGCAGATGACAAAGCTCCTGGATTCACTTGAGCAGATAGGGACATTGTCAAAGGCTCTAGGGCAGATGATACAGATCCTAGTGTTCCTCGTCCAGATAAAGAAATTACCATGGGTCCTTTGGAAGAATGCATAGATCCTGAAGGATCTGAAGCAGATGAATCTGTTTGTTGAACCCTTTGTGGAGAATTCAAAGACTCATTTGGTCCCTGGAATGAAGTTAAAGGTCCCTCTGTAGGTTTAGAGAGATCTAAAGGCTCTTCTGTGGAAAGGGAAGGATCCAAAAGGCTTAGGGAAGAAAATGAGGAACTAAGTTGGGCAGAAATTGCAAGTTCCAGAGGTGAGTCATTGGATATCACATGTCCTGGGGTAACTGTTCACAATTTTTGTGCACCTGATGCAAATGATGAATATCCTAGAGTCCCCTGTGAAGGTGGCCAAGGTTCTACAGAGCCTTGTGTAGTTGCTGAAATCCTCAGAGATCCCTGGTCAGATCTCAAAGTCCTTGCTGTATTTTGAGCAGGGTACATATATCCCTGAAACACTGGGAAAGATTGTGAGTCTGCTACTGTGTAGTGTGTAGATGTGGACTGAGTTCCTATAACTTGTGTATGTAAAGAAGGACTTGAAAACCTTTTGGAAGATGTACAATGTTGGGTAGACCTTTTTGGACATGGGGATAGATGTACAGTACCCTGTGCAGAGAGACCGGGACTCACACCTCCATGAGCAGGATCAGAAGATGCTGGAGTCCTTTGTTCTGAGGAGGAAAGTCCCAGAGGATTATGAGAACATTCAGAACATTGTGATGTATTCATCGTTGCCTGGGCTGAGATAGAAAGTTTCAGAGGACCCTGGGCATATTGCAAAGGTGCTAGATACCCTTAGGCAAATGGGAAAGTCTCTGCACCTCCTTGGGTAGAAACGGAATGTCTACCAAGTGTAGGAGGTGATGGTGGCATAGTACCTAGAGTCGCCGAAGTAGACTGAAAAGATGCTACAGCCTGCCTCACTTGTGGAAAAAGGTCAAAAGCACTCTGTGACTCTACATATTGTGCCAATATCCCTGTGGCATCTGTTTAATTTTCCAGATTTCTTTGGTTGGGGATAAAAGAACTTTGCATGGGCAAAGTTCCCTCTTCTGCCCTGGAAAGTACCTTTGGCTTTTGAAAAGACGACAAAGTTTCTAGAACCACTGGAGTAGGTACAAGATGCTCCTGAACACCCAGTACAGGTGGGCAATGTCCTATATCTGATGGTGAAGGATGAAAGGTTTCTTGAGATTTCTGGCTAAGTAGGGAAGTTCCAGTGTCCCTTGGGAAAGCTGGGGATCTTTGTGCAAAATGATGGGCAGTTGGAGAAAATCCTACATCTGTCTGACAAGAAGTTGGATGATGCAAAGTATCTTGAGCAAATGAAACACTTTGTATATTCCCCTGTTTAGAAATGGGAAGTTTTAGAGACCCTTGGGCAGAACAGAAATGTCCAAAAGCCTCTTGGAAAAATGAAGAGCCTAGGGTTCCCTGTGAACCTAGGGTTCCTTGTGAAGATAAACAAATTCCCAGAGGCATCTGATCAAATGACATAGATTCTGGTAGCAACTGAGTATTTTGGGGAGACGCCAGATGTCCTGGAGTTGGAAGCAAAGTTCCCACAGTCTCCTTTGCAGACAGATACGTTCCTACTGTGGCTTCTGCAGATAAAAAATTCCCCTCAGTGTCCTGAGCAGATGTGGAAGACTCTAGAGTTGTTTCTTTAGATTTAGTCACTTTTAGACGACATTCTTCAGATGAACAAGGTCCCTGAGTTCCTTGCTCAGATCTCAAAGATGATGGTGACACCTGTAGTGATGTAGTAAGATCCAGATGCAGTCCAGACCATTTGCTTGGAAAATTGTTTTCCAGCCTTTTACTATGAGGTAGAATCTGGTTTTGTCCCTGAGGTGGGTTTCTTTTATGCAGCAAAATGCTGTGTATTGTTTATATAGCCAGTCTGTTAGTCTATTTGTTTTTATTGGTGAATTGATTCCAGATTAAGGCAACTTCAGACCAACTTCTCTTATGTATATCAATGCAAAAATACTCAATAAAATTCTCCCCAAACTAAAAGGGCTATTAGGTCCTTTTCTGATAGTTAAAACTGCAATGAGAACTGCCAGTTTTCCTAGTGTCACTGGCTAATTGCTCTTAGATAGTAACTAGGCTTTCTCCTACTCAGAGCACATTCCAAGAGGTTGGATAACAATTAACCAAAGGTCATCAGAAGGGAACTAATGATTTATTATAGGTTCTAGGGTAAAACATAAATATTGATTGGGTTTACCTATACAAAACTTCACTAATATCATAGTTATGGTTTGATACCTTCAGTGAACCTGTTGATCTCTGACAGTTGGTGAACTTTGTAACATGTGGTCTTGTATTCTGAAATATGAATAAGTACTGAGTACAAAGAGACAAGGAAAATCGAGAGATAAGATTTTTTTTTTGCCTTTCTCTGCTTAGACTTTTTTTTTTTCCTTTTCCCCACTTAGAAAAGTTTTTCCCTTTCTGCACTTAGGATCTTTCTGCTTTTCCCCTTATATAACTTTCATAGGAAACTTTTTATAACTTAGTAATAACTTCTATAATCACTTCTCTAAATTCCTTCTCTTCCAGTGACATCTGGCTAGTAGGCTCAAAATTAGAGCCCAGCAATTCCTGCTGAGCTAGAAAAAAGGCTGCATTGCTTAATCCTCCTCTGTTAGGCTACAGGTGTTAATCACCTAAGCCAGCCTACCATCAGAAAGACCCAGTACTTTTTAGAAGATATCATCAGCATTTCAGTACAATGAGAGAGCTAGAAAGCCCTGGGACACTTCGATTTTAAAGCCATTGCCAGGGTCCTACTCTGTGACTCCACTGCTATCCTGGCTCAGAGCAATCCTGGACCTCAAACTCTACTATAGAGAAGAAGTGAAAAAAAAACAAAAAAACAAAACAAAACTACATGGTATTGATACAGAGACTGACAGATGGATCAGTGGACTAGAACTGAAGATCCAGAAAGAAAACCAAATATTTATGGACACTTGATTTTTGACAAAGAACCAAACAAAAAAAATGTGATGGAAAAAAGGATTTTCAATGAATGGTGCTGTTCTAATTTGCAGTCTGTATATTGAAAAATAAAAACAAATCCATACTTATCACCTTGCACAAAGCTCAGCTTCAAGTTGAACACGATTATCAACATAAAATAAGATACACTGAATCTAATAGAAGATAAACTCATTGACACAGAGAGGGAAATGTCCTAAACACATCTCCCATGGTTCATGCTCTAAGATCAACAATTCATAAATGTGACCTCATGAAACTGGAAAGCTTCTGTAAGCAAAGCATATAGGCAATGAGACTAATCATCAACCTACAGACTGGAGAAAAAAAAATCTTAACTAACCTCACATCCAATAAAGAGCTAATATACAAAATATATAAAGAATTCAAGAAACGAAATAAATCAATCAAATATGGGGTATATATCTAAATAGAGATGTCAATACAGAAGAGTCTAAAATGGCTAAGGATCACTTAAAGATAATAATAGTGCCACTTAAAGATCATTATTCTGCCACATCCCATGGGCAATAGATATTCTAATCAACACACTGCATCATAGGACATAAAGATAGATACTGCATGATTACATTCCTCTAGTCACAGGTGCTACATACCTACACCCTTATATGCGCGCGCACACACACACACACACACACACACACACACACACACACACACACATGCCTATCGGATATGCAAATGCATACAAATATCTTTGTCTATTTATTTACTTACTTACTTACTTACTTACATACTTACTTATTTACTTTGTTTTAAATTTGTTGGGTAAGAACTTTCTGCATACACATAAATGAGTATTAGCAAATTCATCCCTATCTTCTCCTCCTTGAATTGTTCCCATTTCTCCTGTATCACTTTTATCCTTAATTACATTTTCATTTTTGTATAGACGGCTGAGTAGTGCCATGCCCCGAGCAATCGCTGAGAAGAGCCGTGCATGCCACCTGCAATCGCCATTATAAATCAGTATTTACATGTTTCCATTGACACCTGCAATGGTGTAATGTTTGCCACATCTTTAACAGGGGAAAAAGCCTCTCATGTTATACAGCACTGCCTAGTAGAATGGAGTGCTTGGGGCAAGCCTACAATTCTTAAAACGGATAATGGGGCAGCATATACTTCTACTAAATTTCAACAATTTTGTCATCAAATGGATGTTAGTCACTTGACTGGCCTTCCTTATAATCCTCAAAGACAAGGCATTGTGGAATGTGACCACCACACACTCAAGTCTTATCTTATAAAACAAAAAGGGGGAGTTGAAGAGACTCTGCCCTCAGTGCCAAGAGTAGTGGTATCTATGTCACTCTTTACACTTAATTTTTTGAATCTCGATGAGCAGGGATGTTCTGCAGCTGAGCGACATAGCTCAGACACTGATAGACCAAAAGAAATGGTCAAACGGAAGGATGTTTTAACTGGTCTGTGGAAAGGCCCAGATCCTATCTTAATCAGATCCTGGGGAGCTGTTTGTGTTTTTCCACAGAGTGAAGACAACCCATTTTGGCTGCCTGAATGACTAGCCCGCAGGATATTCATCAAGGATGGTGCAGAAGATGCTGACCCGAGGACTGTTCCTGATCCTGACAATGCTGAACTTGTCTCAGGTTCCTTGTATAATGGGTGAACAGAGATGGGCTATTCTCTCGACTTTCTCTAAACCAATGTCAGTTCGCCATGATGCTATAGTTTTTCCAAAATTCTTTACTACTAATAAAACAGTGGATTTGCCATATTTACCCTATGATCCCACCCGAGCACCATTAGGAGAAAATCACTCCTTACTAGAACAGGGTTCTTTATGTTTTCAAATTAATGGACCAGGAAATTGTATCAACCTCTCAGCCCGAGATTTAGGGAAGTTTAATGAGCACCAAGGAGGTTGGGTGAGCACAACCCAAGATACTTCCGATGTAGATATGACCTTTACACATCGGACCTTTTGGCATTTGACAATTTGGGTTAATGGTACATTTCTACCACCTAACTTTTAAGACAAAGAACATCCCCACCAAACAAAAATAGCCCCTCATTATATCTTGGAAGATGAAGGGCTGATCCTGGCTTGGTCTGATTGTCGATCCTCCATCACTTGTTGGGCATATCAGAGTAAAAAATTTCCTTTTCTTCCAACATGACAGAAGACCCAGAGAAGGAATTTGTTATGAAAAAGAGATTTTTCATACTGGACTTTAGAATGCATCCCTTTCACATTGGGTGCTTTGTGGAGCCAATGGCAGTTGTACAGAACTAAATCCTTTGAATTTTATCCAGGGAGGAGCAGTTGTAAAGGCTTCTTTTATTGGTATCTCAAGATTTGCTCAGCATTAAGGAATACATGATGCCTCCTAGGACTCTTATGGACATACTAATATCAGTGTAGAGATCACTGGGATCAATAAAACTTTGGTAAACCAGATTATTTATACATCTACCCCAGTCGGTGTTTACCCCCATTTCTTGTTTATATTCTTTCAAGTGATTCATTTGAAGTTTGTTCCAATGATTCTTTTTGGATTTCTCAATGTTGGGATGTAACAAAGAACACCCGTGCCATGGTGGGACGGATCCCACTTTGGATCCCTGTTCCAGTGGAAACACCCTCCACCTTGAAAGTAAATGGGAGAAATGCCCTAAAGATACATGAAGTACACACTAGATTATTTAAAAAATGGAAAAATTAGGTGATAAGAGCAACTGTTGTTTGGGCAGTGGTGGCTTATGCCTTTAATCCCTTCACTTGGGTGGCAGAGGCCAAGAATTTGTGAGTCTGAGACCAGCTTGGTATAAAGAGTGAGTTCCAGGAAAGCCAGGTCTACACAGAGAAACCCTCTCTCAAATAATAATAAAACAAACAAACAAACAAACAAAAAGCACCTGTTCTATGAAGAGGACCGGGCACAAAGCACCCTCATAGTGGCTTACAATTTATGCACAGCCACAGTTTTAGAGAATCACTGCTCTCTTTCAGCCTCTGTAGGCCATAGAGGCATAAATGAGAGAGAGGGCATGAGCACTCTAGCACATAAGGGAGAAAAAGGGGCTAGGCAGCCTAGCACATAAGTGAGGGAGAGAGGGCCTGTACATCCTAGCACACTCTTGTAATCAAGCTCAGTACTAGGTAGGTCGAGGTGGGAGTTTATCAGGGATTGTAGGTAATCTGGATGTTCTCTTCTGATCTATTAGGACAGCATGGACTCTTTTGTTGTGGATATGTACATACAGAAAAAGTGCACACATTTTAATTTTTATGCACATAAATAAATAACAAAAAATATTACAGTTGAAATTAGTAGTGCCATTTTCACTGCTTTCATGTTACATATTTGTTCATGTTTTTCAAGTCTGCAAATGCTTATCAACCTAGAAACTGGAAATCATTTGTCTTAAAGATAGTAGCTTATTTCCACCTCCTGAGAACTCCCTTCCAATCAATGGTGCCTGGTACTCCATGACAGCATACACAGGGTATATTCAGGCAAACAGTGAAATCCCTGGATGAGACCTGTTTTCTCCATCTGGCATCACAAAGGGTCCTCAGGGTACTCCATCTGGGTCTCTCCTGATAACGTTTTGTTTGTTTGTTTGTTTGATTGTTTGTTTCTTTTTGTTTTGTTTTGTTTTTTATTTGTTTTGTTTTTTGTTATGTTTTTAGTTTTTGTTTTTGTTTTGTTTTGTTTCTTTTTTTTCTTTTTTATTTGCTGTTTTTGTTTTTGTTTTTGTTTTTGTTTTTGTTTTTGTTTTTGTTTTTGTTTTTGTTTTTGTTTTTGTTTTTGTTGTTTTTGTTTTTGTTTTTGTTTTTGTTTTTGTTTTTGTTTTTGTTTTTGTTTTTGTTTTGTTTTTGTTTTTGTTTTTGTTTTTGTTTTTGTTTTTGTTTTTCATTGAGCAGCCAAGCAAGGAAGGGTGCTGTTGTGAAGAAGTTCACTTCTGAATGACCTGGAACTGATAACCAGCTTTGATCAGGGTAATTGGACTATTAACGGATGTGTGACTGGTAGGAAATCTCAGTCCCAGGAGGCCACTATGTGAGGAAAAGCCTCCCGATCGGCATTTCCTATGGCTTCTGAGGGTTAAATGAAGGAGGAGGATCATATTCATTGCACAGGATTGAAAAGGCCAGGGGCTTAGGGGATTGTAAACCCTTGGAAGACACAAGCTTGGGGCATAGGGGGAGGATCATGGAGCCGGATGCAGGACTGGGGGTCAGGGGATCAGGGTGCCATTGGTGAGGAGTCTTGGCGATTGTCCTATGTGCTGTAAGAGGCCTTAGGGTCGAAATTGGCACTTGCCCTGTGTGTAGTCCAAAATCTATTAGAAACACACTGAGGATTCCTCTACCCTCACTGTCTTCTCTAGTGTGTATTCCTTTGGTATAGACTGTGTGGATACTGCAGAAAGTGGAGTGGCATAGGAAGAATAAATGAAAAGAATAAGAGCAGACAATGCAGAAGATTCATAAGTCATCTAAGATGGATTCTGACCACAGATCCTCTCCTCTCATTCCCCAAGTATTTCTATTAAAGAACTGCACCACAGAGATCAGCCTTTTCTCTCAGTTTTCCTTCTTTCCGATGGGTTCTTCGTTTGTAGCTCAGTCTGTCTTGGTTTGGGCTGGCCTTGGACTTACAATCTCCAGTTATTTGAAAACCTAGGCTTCCCCAAATCCCTGTTTTCTCCAATATAAGGTCTTTCTATGTGGGTGCTGGTGCTGGTGGGTGTTTATTTTAGAGGGAGGTTTGGGTCTTCTCAAATGAATATGCAGTTACCATATTCATTATCTATCTTGATAGCAGTGTGAGTTCATTTAAAGACTGAGACACACTGATAAACAAAATTGCTAATGTTTTGTTTAAAAAGAATCTGTGGGAAATAGGAACAAGATTCAGATGACTCAGAAGTTAAATGCAAATACATTTTGCTCATCGTCTTTGGGTAGTTAAGAAGTCTCACATATTCAAGGCTGGCCTTTTTCCCCTTATTTAAACTGAGAACTGACATATTGTTAACTCTGGTTCTAAAGGAGTTTTTTAAAGAAGTAAGTTAAAGAAGATTTTAAAACAATGTTGTGAGGGAGAGGGACATGATAAATGGGATACATGGAGGAACTGGAAAAAGGAAGTGCATGTAATTATTTCATTTTTGATATTTTTAACTACTTAAATGATACCTTTGGATTCAGATTACTACGATTTTTTTTCTTTTTTTTTCCATTTTTTTTTAACTAAGAAGACATTATAGTTTTTAAGAAAAGAATGGTTCTTAAGAAAATGATGGTGATTCCAAAGGAAGATTACTTATTACATTTGTACTTTGATGATGAAAAATATGACATAAATATTTCGGAGGAGTCAATTTTTGAAGGTTATTGCATATTCAGGGTTGGGTATTAATTGCGTGTCCTGCAGTTCACTAGACTTTTACCTAGTCACCTGAAATGGAAGAAGTCTTTTCTAAGAGATTTTATATACTTCATTTGAAATTTTATATATATTACTATACGCGAGTTTTAGCAATACATATAACTACTCTTGGCACTGTAGTCACAATATGTTGATAAAAAATAACTTGTTATTATTTTGCTACCAGAAAATACCTGAACATTGTTATAATAATAGCAGGCAGCCCGAACATTTAGAAGTGATCCACAAGCGATCTAGGTTTTTATATGATCACTTCTGCACTTTTTAATCCCTCTCATATTCTTTAAAAAAAAAAATCTTTCTAGAAATTAACTTGACCATTTGTAAAACTTACCAAAGTGAAGAACTGTAAAAGCCCAACTGATCATTGAACCTACAGAACCTTAGTTTACTGACCATAAGACAGTCCATGTTCAAATACTTTAAAAACAAAAATTCTGCTGTTTAAAAGACAGGAGTCAGTCAAGTAAAGTCAAACCCTGTCGGCTCCTCAGTCCTTTCCACGAGTCCCTGGTGCCTGAGAATGTGGGATAGCAAATCCTGATCCATGTGACATGTCTGTCTCCTCATTACAAATACAAGTTAGTGGAGACCATGTGCCCCTTATGCTACTGGGGACAAATGCCTACATCATCTCTTAGAAGTGGGCTGGAGTGTGGACGCTCTGGACCCCCTCCCTCCCTTTCCTCTCTTCCTCCCCCTCTCGCCCTGAGCATCTCTCATTTTTTGTGATATGTAAAAATAGGTGGTTCTTCCAGGCCCTTAAGATCTTTAATTTGCATTTTTGTATTTCACAAAGTTGAAGTGTCCTATTTTACATCTCTTTCCACTTTCTATCACCTGGCATTTGTTTGCTGTTTTCCATTTCCTGGCTCCATGGTACCATTGTTTGCCAGGGAGCCCCACATGTGGCCCGCTGAGCTGTCAATGCAGATTTCCTAGACACCAGTGCCAGCTTAGAGCTCGCCCTTCTTTCTCCTGGCTTCTCTCGTTTACACATGGACTCGGCCTCACCAGCTCCTGAGGATTGGGAGAAAATAGCTCAGTACAGAATCAGTTTGGTCCTCGTGCAGATGTAGTGACATGTTGACAGCTAGACTCGGGAAATTGAGCTGTCACCAGGTTAATTCTCAGCTTCATGAAGAAAGACTTAGCCCAGCACTTCAAAGCCTGAAAAAAATTAAACCTGCCTCTTAATCTAGTGTTCCAAATTTCAGAAGAAAAGTGGGAAACCCTGGGCTCACGTGGGTTATCTCAGCGCCCCACCATCACTTGCAAGAAAGATGCGCTGCTCTTCTCCTGGCTTCCCGGGTGCAGGCTATGATGTGTCCTTTGTCTTAAATTCATCCTCTTCTCAGAGGCGGGGAAAACAGTAAACAAAACATCTCATGGACCTGTGCTGACTCGGATGCTGTCATTCTGTCATAGCCGAAGAGTCCGAAAAGGTTTCCCACCTAGGCATAACTCAAGGGGAAAAATCTTTTTTTTAATGTTTAAATAAAGAAATCTACCTCAGTTGACAGGATTCCACCTGTCCTAGGGTTTCTTCAGCTCTTCAGTCTTACCTGCTAGGTGTCACTGGGCAGTGCTCTGCTTGTCTGACCAAGCAGGCTGGCGAGGCACAGCCGAGCAGAAGTGTCTCAGTGTCCTGTAATGACCTCTTCTAGCATGTTGCAGTTTTATATTTGTTAAGTTGATAAGTGATATGAATGTATAGGCAATTGTGTATGTTTTCAAAAAGGACAATGAAAATTTAAAATGTAGCTTCCACACTTGTGCATAATTCCAAACTATCTTATTTTATCAGTGTTAAATAGCTTTTGTACAGCTTCAGCCCATTTTCCAGACGTGTGCTGTTTTATACGGGAAGTAACTCATGATCTCACATCTCACGGAGCTGTGTTTACACATCGCAAATTTTTAACTTAATGTGTTTTTCAGAATTAACTTTTTTGGAGGGAGGAAATTCCCCACTTGCTAAATGATACTAAACTGTTGTCTGGACTCTTAAGAATCAGGTCTTTGGATTTTATAAACTAGTCTGTAGCTTTTTAGGTTCTTCGTTGGTTGGATGTACATAGAGAATATAAAACAACTCTCAGATTCTTTTAAGCGTCTGAAGTTTTCCTTGGATGCACACTCGGTCGGGTATTATGTTCACGCAGACTTTCAGCATTAAATTGAAAAGGTCCACCGCTTCTCTTAGTTAATGTGAACCGTTTGTTTTTATTGTGTTTGGTGGAGAAGAATAATACACTTCTTGCCTAAATCCAGAAGCCCCCTTTGAATGTTAATTTTTTAAAATGTTAGAATTTGGTGAACATCTGGAACATGTATATGCATTATTTTTAAATTTCAGTGTTTTAAAAAGCAGACCATTCTGGGGTGTGTTTTTATTGATCTTTCATTAAGAGAAATTGATAGGACTGGTTTTGGTTTTGGTTTTTGTTTTTTTTTTTTTGTTTTGTTTTGTTTTTTTTTTTTTTTTTTTGGTTTTCTGAGACAGGGTTTCTCTGTGTAGCCCTGGCTGTCCTGGAACTCACTTTGTAGACCAGGCTGGCCTTGAACTCAGAAGTCCGCCTGCCTCTGCCTCCCTAGTGCTGGGATTAAAGGCGTGCACCACCACACCTAGTGATAGGACTGTTTTTTTAAATGAGCGGTGTGGATACAACTATGAGTAAGTGGAAACTTTTTCCTAAAACAACATTCATGTATTTATTCGATCCATTTTTCTGTGACATTTGGTGCAATAAACTTTTTGAATTTAAAAAAAAAAGAAAGAAATTAAAGATGATCTCAGAGGATGGAAAGATCGTCCATTATCATGGATTGGCAGTATCAACATTGTAAAAATGACCATCTTGCCAAAAAAAAATCTACAGATTCAATAAAATCCCCATTAAAATTCCAACTCAATTCTTCAATGAATTAGAAAGGGCAATCTGCAAATACGTTGGGAATAAATAAAACTTAGGATAGAAAAAGTCTTCTCATGGATAAAAGAAACTCTGGTGCAATCACCATGCCTGACCAAAGCTGTACTACAGAGCAATTGTGAAAAAAACTGCATGGTACTGATAGAGTGACAGACAAGTAGACCAATGAAATAGAATTGAAGACCCAGAAGTGAAACAACACACCTATTGTCAATTGATCATCTACAAGGGAGCTAAAAGCATCCATTGGAAAAAAAAAAGACTGTATTTTCAACAAATGGTGCTGTTACAATTGGTGGTTATCATGTAGAAGAATGTGAATCAATCTATTCCTATCTCCTTGTACTAAGGTCAAATGTAAGTGGATCAAGGAGCTCCACATAAAATCAGAGACACTGAAACTTGTAGAGGAGAAAGTACGGAAACGCCTCAAAGATATGGAAACAGGAAAAAAATTCCTGAATAGAAGACAAATGGCTTGTGTTGTAAGATTTAGAATTTACAAATGGGACCTCATAAAGCTGCACATCTTTTGTAATGCAAAAGACACCTTCAATAAGACAAAAAGGCCACCAACAGATTGTGAAAGGATCTTTCACTATCCTAAATCAGATAGGGGACTAATATCAAATATATATAAAGAACTCAAGAAGGTGTACTCCAGAAAATCAAATAACCCCATTAAAAAATGGGGCTCAGAGCTAAAGAAAGAATTCTCACCTGAGGAATACCAAAAGGCTAAGAAGCACCTGAAACAATGTTCACCATCCTTAATCAGCAGTGAAATGTAAATCAAAACAACCCTGAGATTCCATCTCACACCAGTCAGAATGGTTAAGATCAAATATTCAGATCACAGCAGATGCTGGCAAGGATGTGGAGAAAGCAGAAAACTCCTCCATTGTTGGTGGAATTGCAAGTTTTAAATCAACTCTGGAAATCAGTCTGGCGGTTCTTCAGAAAATTGGACATTGTACTACCATAGGATCTCACAATACCTCTCCTGGGCATATATGCAGAAGCTGTTCCAACTAGTAAGACACATGCTCCACTATGTTCATAGCACCCTTATTTATAATAGCCAGAAGGTGGAAAGAATCCAGATGCCTGTCAACAGAAAATGGTTACAAAATTGTGGTACATTTACAAAATGGAGTACTACTACTAATAGTACAGCTATTAAAAAGAATGAGTTTATGAAATTTTTAGGCAAATGGTTGGACCTGGAGTGCATCATCCTGAGTGAGGTAACTCAATCACAAAAGAATGCTAATGGTATGTACTCACTAATAAGTGGATATTAGCCCTGAAACCTAGAATACCTCCAAGATATTACGATACAATTTGCCAAACACCTGAAACTCAAGAAGAACTAAGACCAAAGTGTGGAAACTTTGCCCCTTCTTAGAATTGGAAACAAAACACCCATGAAAGGAGTTACAGAGACAAAGTTTGGAGCTTAGACAAAAGGATGGACCATCTAGAGATTGCCACATGCAGGGATCCATCCACTAATCAGTCTCCAAACACTGACACAACTCCATACACTTGCAAGGTTTTGCTGAATGGACCCTGATATTGCTGTCTCTTGTGAGATTATGCCAGGGCCTAGCAAACAAAGAAGTGGATGCTCACGGTAAGCAATTGGATGGATCACAGGGCCCCAAATGGAGGATCTAGAGAAAATATCCAAGCAGCTAAAGAAATCTGCAATGCTATTGGTGGAACAACATTATGAACTAACCAGTACCCCAAATCTCTTGACTGTAGCTGCATATGTATCAAAAGATTGCCTCGTAGGCCATCACTGGAAAGAGAGCCCGATTGGGCATGCACACTAATTATGCCCCAATACAGGGGAATGCCAGGGTCAAAAAGTGGTAGTGAGTGGGTAGGGGAGTGGGGGAGGGGGAATGTATGGGGGACTTTTGGGATAGTGTTGGAAAAGTAAATTAGGAAAATACCTAATAAAGTACATTAAAAAGAGATTGAGACTGAAGAAGAAAAAAGACAAAGAAAAAAGAGAATGGCTGAGGAAAGAGAAAATAGACGAGATAGAAGCCTTGAAAAAAATGTAACTAGGTTTGTGGCTCTATTCACAGGTGATAAAGAAGTTTATAGAAAAGGTAGACAAAGTAGGCAGAAAGACTACCTGGGTAACACAGGGCTGAGAAGACCTCATAACTCCAGAGGAACTCCACGACCTCTAGAAAAGGACCGATGTGCATACCATAAAGAAAAGGAACACTGTGCAATAGACTGCCCCCAAAAGGAAACAAATACAAGACAGCTCAAGGTTTCTCCCCTAAAAGATGATGACTAGGAGAGTCAGGGCTCAGACCCGTCCCCAAGCCTGGGGCAATCCTAACTGTGGAGGAGACCCCCACAGAATTCATTATTGATACTAGAGCAGAGCTTTCAGTCCTGAAAGAGCTACAGGAGAAATTGAAGAACAAGACAACAACAACAAAAAAAACCAAACCAAAACAAAACAAACAAACAAAAAAAAGAACAAAACGAAACAAAACAAAAAATGTAGTAATTGTGGCTACTGATCAGAATCTATACTCTTTGACCACTGATAAGAAAGTTAATTTAAGAAGAAGCCAAGTAACTCATTCCTTCCTCAACATTCTTGAATGCCAACCCCATTGTTGCGTAGAGACTTACTATCACATTAAAAGCCCAAATAAGCTTCTCTTTGGAAGGAACTTCATTCTCTTGATAAGCCCCTCTCTCTATAATTTTAGTTTCAAAATTAGAAGAAGTATATAGATTATATGAGCCTCAAGTCACATCGAGAAAGGGTCTAGAATGGACCTGGTTAGAGAGATTATCTTAACGCCTGGGCAGAGATGGAAGGTATGGGAGAGGCAAACATTGTGCCCCCATCATTGTGAAGCTGAAAACTGGTGTTACTTCTATTGGGGTACAACAATACCCCGTGAGCAGAGAGGCACAAGAGGGCATCAGACCTCACGTTCAAAGGCTCATAAAAATAAGTGTTTTGGTCCCTTGTCAATCTCCCTGGAATACTCCATTACTACCAGTTAAAAAGCCAGGCACTAATGTTTATCTGCCAGTTCAAGCTTAATAAAAGTAAATGAAAGAGTATGAAATATTCATCCTACTGTCCCTAACTCCTACAATCTACTTAGTTCTCTCCACGCTGACAGACTTTGTTATATAGTCCTGCACCTGAAGGACACATTCTTCTGCCTAAAACTACATCCCATGAGTCAGGTAATCTTTGCTTTAAAGTGGAGAGACCCAATTTAGGGATAGGCTGGACAAACTAACTTTGAAACCTTTACCTCAAAAATTCAAAAATTTTGCTACACAAAGAAGCTCTGGATTTAAACTTCAACAATGAAAAAATAAATAAACAAAAAGTAAAATTTAAATATAAAAAATATAGAAGACATGTTTCCTTAGGCATCTGCATCCTTACTTTTTAAAACTTTAATTTCTTTATAGATTTCCAGTACAAAATCTTCTGGGAAAATTTGAAGGTACATTTTTGGATATATAATTTTTTAAAACTATATAGTATTAGCATAATTTCTATATTAGGAAATATTAGTTAATATACTTTATGACATCATAGTGAAGTATTTTTTTCTTGTTTTTCTTACTTTCAAGTTAGTATTGCAAACTTGAAAAATGGAAAAACTCTTAGTAGTAGTGGAAGCTATAATACTACCTCCTTTTTGCTACTGTGATGACAGATGACTGATAAATCCTCTCTCACCCTTTGTAGGAATGTGTAAACAGGGCAAATCAGCAATGGGCTTGGCTAAGATTGTTTTCCTGCTTTCCAAACCCTGTTACTCAATATGCTTTGTGGTGGCCAGGAAGCTGTGTTCCTGAGGAAGTAAAGTTCTTGCAGAAGCATGGTAGGGAGAAGTCTCTGTGGAGGTAGTTAGTGAAATATTGAAAGATGGTTAATCCTGGTTCAGATGGGGGTCCCAGTGGGATGATAGTGGAGGGGTGGAGGTGTTACTAAAGAAGAAAGGAGAGCAGGTGACCCTCATTGGACTCCTGCTGTTAATGCTTCTGGGTTCACAATCCACTTTACCCAAGAAAAACAGAGAACTTTTTCGCTATGGGCAGGAGATTGAACAGATGATCACCTAGCAGAAACCAGGAAGGCTAGGGAATTGGAGACCCTAAAAGTATTCTTGGGGCCTGGGGTTATGAGTTTTGGGTAAACTGGGGGTCAGTTAGTGGTGAAAACAGACTAGATCCTTTTCTGTAATGCTGCTGCCCGCCAGGAATTCATTAAAAACAAACTGAAGACCAGTCTTCACTTTTATTTACCTGGATTTGAAAGACCAGATTTCCAAAATTTGCATATATTGGCGCCAAAGTGCTTCCAAATCCAGAGGCTCCTCTCAACCTCAGAAGAGCTGGTACTTCAGACATGATTCAGGGAAGGCTGTGTTTATGTATGTGTTGTTTTGGTATAGGAAGGTAAGCTCTAACTCTATATTTCAGTATTGTCTCAAAGCACATTTGCAGTTTGGACTGGCCTTGAAAATGATGTACTCAGTCTTACAAATTTACTGGTGCCTAAGGAAACATGTCTTCTATATTTTTTATATTTAAATTTTACTTTTTATTTATTTATATTTTCATTGTTGAAGATTAAATCCAGAGCTTCTTTGTGTAGCATTAAAATATAAGTCCAGTCAGGCAAAAAGTATTTCATTAATATTTGCAAAAAAAAATAATTGTTTATATATCTTGTTGTATTACCAACCAAGAACAGAATCACCAGTAAATAATGATTATTAGAATGCAAATTCTGAAGAAGTAATTGGAGATACACTGTAATATGTTCAAACTTATTTTTTCCTTCTTAGTGTAAGTATTTCAATGAAAGTATAATTGATTGTATAGCAAGTAATCTATATTACTATTTTGCATATGATGTATATTCCAAATAATAACTCTGTATGATTAATCTTTAATTTTAATGGTTTTCTTGGAGGGTATAGTGGTGTGGGTCAAACTCTCATTGTCATGCCTGTATGTCAAAAGCTGAGCCATCAAACTCTAACATCTGCATCCTTACTTTTTAAAACTTTAATTTCTTTATAGATTTCCAGTACAAAAACTTCTGGGAAATTTTGAAGGTACATTTTTGGATATATAATTTTTTAAAACTATATAGTATTAGCATAATTTCTATATTAGGAAATATTAGTTAATATACTTTATGACATCCTAGTGAATTATTGTTTTTATATGTAGTGTTTTGTAACTATTTTTATTTTATTGGTTTCTTTCTTTCTTTCTTTCTTTCTTTCTTTCTTTCTTTCTTTCTTTCTTTCTTTTTTTACTAGATATTATCTTTCTTTACATTTCAAATATTAGTCCTTTCTTTGTTTCACTCCAGATAATCCCTATTCCATTTACCCTCTCTGTGTTTCTATGAGGGTCTTCCTCCATCCACCCATTTTACACTCCCCACCCTGGTACATGCCTACTGATGTCTGACAAGGTCATACTCTGCTATATATTCAGCTGGAACCATGGGTTGGTGCTTAGTCCTTGGGTGCTTTGGACAGTCTGGTTGTTTCATATTGTTGTTCTTCCTATAAAGTTGCAAACCCATTCAGCTACTTCAGTTCTTCCTGTAACTGGTCTACTGGGGACCCCATGATCATTCTGATAGTTGTCTGTGAGCATCAGCCTCTTTTCTTGCCAAGAAATGGCTGAGCTTCTCAGGAGATAGCCATATTTGTCTCCTGTCAGCAAGCACATGTTGGTATCCACAACAGTGACTGGATTTAGTGTCTATATATGGGATGGATCCACAGGTTGGGCAGACAATAGATAGTTATTCCTTCAGTCTCTGCTCTGCACTTTGTCTCCATATTTTTTCCAAGGAGTATTTTGTTCCCCATTCTAAGAGGGATTGAAACACCCACACTCTCATCTTCCTTCTGCTTGAGCTTCATGTATTCTGTGAATCTTATTTTGGATATTCTGAATTTTTAGAATAATATCCCTTTATCAGTGAGCGTGTACCATGTTTGTAATTTTGGGATTGGGTTACCTCACACAGGATGATATAAATTTATATCCATCCATTTCCCTGTGTATTTAATGAAGTCGTTGTCTTTGTATCATTAGCATATGTTTTTATCTCTATTGCTCTATTTAACAGCTTGAGGTCGAGGATGATTCCCCCTGAAGTTTTTTATTGTTGAGAATAGTTTTTCCGTACCCTGGATTTTTTTTTTCTTTATTCCAGATGATTTTGTAAATTGTTCTTTCTACCTTTATGAAGAATTGAGTTTGAATTTTGATTGTGATTTCACTGAATCTATAGATTGCTTTTGGCAAGATGACCATTTTTACTCAATTAATTGTGCCTATCTATGAGCGTGGGAGGTCTTTCCATCTTCTGAGATTTTCAATTTCTTTCTTCAAAGACTTGAAATTCTTGTCACACAGATTTTTCACTTGCTTTGTGCCAGTAACAGAAAGGTATTTTCTACTTTAAGTAAATGTTAATGAGATTTTAAAATTGATTTACATTTGTTGTGGAAATACAGAAGTTTTGCACAAAGTTTTAGAAATATACTTTATGGTTTATTATGTTTAACATTATGGAAAACATCAGTTACATATGCAGGCAATTTTACATTTTAATTGAATTATGTTTTACACTAAGTCTTAACTGAGTCAATATAGGAAAAAAAATAGACATTCTATTCGGTAGAACAGAATAAAACCCTACTTTGAAATACAATTAATTTTCTAAAAAAGATTATCTATCTATCTATCTATCTATCTATCTATCTATCTATATGTCTGTAAACTATAATTTTGAAACTCTAAAACATAAAATAAAACTTCTCTGATAATCTCTTAGGAAAAAAAATCTGTAATTACTTCCCATTTGATGATTTTTTACTGCTCTTTTTCTTTTTATAGTATGAAAAAAAATTAATTTGTTTTGAGCGTTCTTTTCATATTTGGATAAATTTGACTGCTTTCATTATTTTGCTTTACAGGACATGATCAACAACAAATTATATGAGCAGTATAAAAATATTTTTCAGAAATTGTATGTGGGTGTACAGAAATTCAATAAAGAACAAGAAAAATCAGTGGTTGATATCATAAATAACTTTATAATTAACCTCGTATACCTATGTATCAAGTAGGAATGGAGAAACTAGCCTTGTTGTCCGACACATGAAACTAAATTAAGTCTCATTATCTAACTATCCTTGGTTCTGTTTTAGTCCTATTGAATTTTAAATCAGAGAGGTATGGTCACATACTATACCAATGAAAAGCACTAATAATTTTAATGGAGACCAGATCATAAATTTCCAAGAGACAGACATTTGCTGAGAGATGAAGAAAGGATTACCAGTTTTTACAATATGTCAGCCTCAGGTCTAGTTGAAAGATAAAGATTACTTACTGTTGTCATCTGGACTCTGTCGTTAATTTTAGAAAACCAACTCAAACTAGCAAATCAGTTTTTACAATCCTAAACTTAGTCCCTATTTAGTAAAAAAAATAAAATAAAATAAAAAGTGTATGGAAACAACTTTCCTAACAACCATGGCAGAAAACTCCTGTGGAAGAATATCACCAAACTATTTTAGATCATCTCCCCATTAATGTAACAATTATTGTAGTCATCACATGGTTTCCAAGTAAGATCTGAGGCAATTACCATATTAACCATTTTTTTAATTGGTTGGTTAATTGTTTGGGGGGTATTCAATTTGAAATGAACAGGAGATCATTTCCTGCCTGCAAACAACATGGTGGGAGCTGCCATTATGAGTCAGTTCTGGAAAGAGATAGGGACTACAGATAAAAAAATAAATAAATACTCCAAATGAAGGCAATTTTTAAAACTTTCATAGCATGGCAAAAAACAGTGTAGTCAATTACAGACCAAAAGCTACAACCTCTTTGTAGTGTGGGCATTGGGCTTAGCAGCCTAGTCTCAGTATACTAACTTACTTGGAAATTATCATAAAAAAATACACTGAATATTTTGTCTTTAGATCTCTAAAAACCTCAGAAATACTTATCAAAATAACAGACTACAATAAATTTAACAGAATAAGTTTCATTTCTTTCAACAAAAATTTAGGCTTTTTATAATATTAAATATTTGTTATAAGTAATTCTAGCTCATTTGGTCATAAATATATATGTTTTGAGGAAAATAATTCTAAAAACTTAAAATTTATATTTTGTAGTATTATGTATAACTTTGGCAAATTAAATAAGACATGCTTATTCATGTTAAACTCATAAATCTACTCCTATTTACTGAATCTTTTAAAAATCAGAAACGTCCCTAGGCAAGATCTTAAACCACTGTTCTCCTGTGTGCCATGACATTTTTTAGCAGATATTTAAATGTATTAACTGATCTACTAATGAGTAGAAATCTGAAAGACCAGAATCTCTGTTACCTTTCACCTAATGACTCTATTCAATGTAATCTATGACTACAATTAGAAAAATACCCAAATCCTAAAGTCAAATCCTCACCTCTTTTATCAGTCATAGAAAATCATTTAATAGCTATGGTACTGTAATCTGTAATCCCAGCACTTGTCAGTTGAATGCAGAAGGATCATGGCCTTTGAATGTCCATAGCTACATAGTGAGTTTGAGGTCAGCATGAGTAATGTAGGACTGTCTCAAATAAACCTGTCCCCTACAAATCAAACAAAAATATAATGTTAGCATAAAGATATAAAAATAGTAAATATTTCTGTTAGTTCAGTAGGAAAATGTTGAGCAGAAATATGAAAATAAATGTACATTTGAATTTTTTTACAATATTTTTGAAGGGAAAACTATTGAAATCTGGATATCCATAGGGTTCCCTATTTAGAAAATTATCCTGACAGCATATAGCCCAGAACTGGTAAGGAGCAAGGCTTGGAGAATCACAGGAGTTGCCTTGCCCAGACTTTAGAGATGGCAGCAAATAACTGTAAGTATCACTTGTTATTTTAGACTGAGGAAGTGCAATTGATGATGACATGTTCCAATATAATAATAGAAAAACAAACAAACAAACAAATAAAAAACTATTATTTCTGCTTTAGATCTTGGCAGGGCCATTCTAGCCCCATCGTTTGACAAAAGCACAACACAACTCAGAAAATTGTTTTGATGACATCAACAATTGTCAGACTTAAAATCTATCAATGTGCTTCAAACTTCTCTCATCTTCTGGGGTTATACATGGTGGTATTTATGAGACCTCTAAATGATTCCTAGGATTAGGAGCATAGTGTGCAGAGTTGGGAGTGGATATATAGACTGGAGAGATAAAATGGGAAACATGGTGATCCTTGGATTGCCTGTGCCACATACCTTTGCAGTTGTGGTAATAGATTCAGTGCAGATTGCCAATACCGTCTATGAGCATGACCCTAGGACACAGTACAGTGCTTTCTTTTCTTTTTCAGGGCTTTTGCCTGTGACAGGGAATGTAGCTTGGATACTACTGGGTGGTGTGTGGAAGATAAAAATCATTGGATCAGTTCAAAGCTATGGGAGCTGCCAGTTAATAGGCTAAACTTCAGACCACATCCTTCCAATGGATAACTAGGGTCCAGTCTAGATGAATTACTGGATCCCTAGGATACATGAATAGCATGCAGTATTCTAGAGTAGTATCCAGCTTAATGATACTTCTGTTGCTCTTGTGTCTTTCCCTCTTCTGTATCCCCCAAGTTCATTCCACTTTCTTGGCATGACTCACAAATGAGCCTTTGTGTATTAACCTGTGGTTTATGAGAGGAGTTGTCTGAATAGAGATGAAATATTGAGTCATGGCAAACACAACTTTGGAAATGGAAACCATCCAGGGGCAAATGTTGTAAAATTAACATAGTCTGTGACAGAAAAATGCTTTTGCTTTCAGAAGGAGAGTGAATGGAGTTTTTCACTAAGCTGGAAGGGGGATAATAAAGGCCTTTTTTTACTGGAGAATTTAATAAGAATTAACCAAAACACAGGTGCAATTGTTCTTACAAGAGGGAACTGGATAGATGGGTAGAGTTTGGCTAGTATAAGATTCTTAATTTAGTGATTTTTGAGGTCCTTTTTCGAAATCATGATCAATAAATTCTGCCCTCTGTGACATTTCTACTATGTTTGTTTGAACGATGAATAAACTAGGATACATGGATATAGCTTTATAGTATAGGTCTTGAACTTTCATGATGTGACAATTAAATCTGTATGATCAGGACATATTTTAGAGCTCTGCATTAGGCACACATAATCTATAGCTCCTGAGGACATACACGCAAATGAACAAACATGCCTTTATACTGTTTCTTGTTTTCAGAATGGAATACAATTTATGAATAATGTAAAAGCAATAGGTTCAGTTTCTATGTTCTTAGAGACAGAACCTTAAAGACCCTAAAAACTCTAAAAAATAAAAAAAATAAAAAAGAAGAGAAAAGAAAAGAAAATAAACTTGAAGTTTTAAATAAACAACAAAAACCCTAAAAAAAGAATAAATAAATAAAATTTTTGAAAAAAATATAACTAAAAGAACCTGAAACCCTAAAGAAAAAAACAAACAAACAAAAAAAATCAAAAAAAAAATTCAAGATATCTACAAAGACCCAGAAAAACATAAAATCATTACAACAAACAAACAAACAAACAAGCAAAGAACAACAACAATCACACTAAGGCAAAAAATAATAATAATAAATAAACTCGCCAAATACACTGAGAAGAACCCTAAATTCATTTAAAAACCGTAAAAAAAAATTTAAAAAAATGAAAAAATAAAAACAAACCTAATACAATAAAGCAAAACCTAAAACCCTAAAACACCCTAAAATTATTAAATAAACACTAAATGACCCAAAAAAGCTATTTTTTAATTCTTAATAAACATTATTTAAAACCCTAAAATTCTATAAATAAGAAAACACAAGAACACTAAAAAGACCCTAAAAAATTATAAAACCCTAAAAAAAAATCCAAAAATTCTACAAGTCTAGATCACTAATGAGACAATAAAAAAAAAAGAAAGTTAAAAGATACAAAACCACCACCCCAATAACTACAAACTCTACTGCCTTAAAAAATCGCCAAAAACACTGGAAAAGAAAATGATTTTACAAACTTAAAAAAAAAAAACAAAAAAAACAAAACAAAAAAAAAACTTAAAACAATTTTTAAAAATTCCTTAATTAAACTTAAAAAAAAAACTAAAAAATAAAGAAAAACCCTAAAATTCTAAAACAATCTCAACATCAGTAAAAAGACCCAAAAGAACTCTAAAACCCTAAAAAAGTTCCTTTAAAAAGTTCTAAAAACACATCAAAACTCACACATCAAAACTTTGAAACTCCAAAAAAAAACTTGAAAACCCGCTTAAAAATACAAAACAAACAAAAACGAACAAACAAACAAGCAACAACAACAAAAAACCTACAATACCCTGAAACCCTAACTAAAATCCTGAGACATTCAAAAGAATCCTAACCCACCCCCCCCAAAAAAAATACCTACAAAACCCTGAAACATTAACTAAAATCCGGAGATATAAAAATAATCCTAAACCCTTAAAACACACACACACACACACACACACACACACACACACACACACACACACACACACACAAGGACAAAAAAAACTCTTTAAAAAATCCTAAAACCCTATAAAACACTAAAAGTATAAAAAAAACCAAAACCAAAACAAAACAAAACAAAACAACAAGAACAACAAAAACAAAAAAAAACTACAATTATCCTAAAATAATTTATAAACCCTAAAAAGCCCCAAAACCCTTAAATACCTTAAATTTCTAGGAGAAATCAAGAACCTAAATAAATAAATATATAAATACATAAATACTTAAATACATAAATATAAATACATAAATACATAAATACATAAATAATACATAAATACTTAAATACGTAAATACTTTAAATACATAAATACATAAATACATAAATACATAAATACATAAATACATAAATACATAAATACATAAATACATAAATACATAAATACATAAATACATAAATACATAAATACATAAATACATAAATACATAAATACATAAAAAATACAAAATACAAAATACATAAATACATACATACACAAATACATACATACATAAATACATACATACATACATAAATACAAAAAAAAAACCTTAAAACTCTAAAATACTAAAAAGCCCGAAAAGAAGTCTAAAACATTAGAAAAAATAAATCAGAAAAAAATACTCTAGAATCTTTAAACAAATACTGAAATAGTCCAAAAATCCAAAAAAAAAAAAAAAAGAAAAGAAAAAATAAAAGAATAATAAAATTCTGAAAACACACCTATCAGTTAGGCAGGCATTCAACGTACAGAGTTTAGCCTGCTTCTGAGTGCTGGTATTAAAGGGGAATAAATCTATACTTGACTCCTTTTTTGTTTGTATAATTGTTTTCTAAAAGTTTTTTTTTTTTTCTCTGTCGGTGAGTGTATATGTGTGATATGTCTGTGTGTGTGTGTGTGCGTGTTCTCCAAAGAGGTCATCAGATCGTCTAGAACTAGAATTGCAGGTGGTTGTGAACAACTATGTGGATGTTAGAAATTGAACCCTGGTCCTGTGCAAAAGCAATCAGTGGGCCTAAGCAGTGAGCTATCTCCTCAGTCCTTTCTGCTTGCTCTAATCTCCACTTCACTATTCATCTTGCCCAAATATGTCTTTAATTTCTACTTCTTCTGTCTGTTTTTATGTGATGAATTCTCATTTGCTTTTCTCTTCTTTCTCCAATTACTTCACCAAGATTCTGCATTTCCTTTTGTTTTGGAAGATTCTCATGGAATTCTAAATCCAGACTTTAGGGCAGTTATTTAAAATCTTACTGGTGGTTCTGACAATGGTTTCCTCTTTTTTTTTTTTTTTTTTTTTTAATTAGGTATTTTTTCATTTACATTTCCAATACTATCCCAAAAGTCCCCCCATACCCACCTCAACACCACCACCACCACCACCACCATATCTTGTCCCTGGCATACCCCTGAACTGAGGCATATAAAGTTTGCAAGACTGATGGGGCTCTCTTTCCAATGATGGCCAACTAGTCCATCTTCTGATACAAATGCAAACAGAAACATGTGCTCTGATAAGTTGCTAGAAAAATGAGCTCTCCGGGGTTTCTTTAGTTCATATTGTTGTTCCACTTATGGGATTGCAGACCCCTTAAGCTCCTTGGGTACCTTCTCTACCTCCTCCATTCCGGGCCCTGTGATTCATCCAATAGCTGACTGTGAGCATCCACTGCTGTGTTTGCTAGGCCATGGCATAGCCTCACAAGAGACAGCTAAATCTGGGTCCTTCCAGCAAAATCTTGCCAGTGTATGCAATGGTGTCAGCGTTTGGAGGCTGATTATGGGATGGACCCCTAGGAATGGCAGTCTCTAGATGGTCCGTCCTTTTGTCTCATCTCCAAAGGTTGTCTCTTTAACTCTTTCCATGGGTGTTTTGTTCCCAATTCTAAGAAGGGGCACAGTGTCAGCATTTTGTTCTTCATTCTCCTTAAGTTTCATATGTTTTGAAGATTGTATTTAGTATCTTGGGTATTCTAAGTGTCTGGGCTAATACCCACTTATGTCACCACTAGGGTACTGGTTATTCTCCTCTGCTTCTCATTTGGTCACAGTGATTTTCATTTTGATCTCATTTGTCTAAGATGCCAGCATGCCCTGCTTATAGTCTGTGGTATAACAGATGTTTAACTTTCATAACTATTGGGTAGTGTTTTGATTTTTCTGTGTTTGCCTGAAGGAATAAAGGGGATTATTCCTCCAGCCCATAGTGACAGGCATGCTTTAGAGAAGTCATGACTAGTGGTCCTCAATCTTCAAAATGTTGTGAATCTTTAATATATAGCTCCACAACAATAATGTTATTTCATTGCAACTTCATAAATATAATTTTGCTATAGTCATGAAGTGTAAAGTATATATCTTATAAACAAGATATATGATATGTGACACTTGTGAAAGGGTTGTTTGAATACTCAGAGAAGTCTCATTCCATGGTTTGAAAACCACTAATTTGGACATAATGGGGCTACAGCTGCCAATGTACACTGTTTATCCTGTGTTGCTGGTCAGAAGTCTCCATACTTTGAAGGCAATGGGTTTTCCCGGGAAAGGCTTCTTCTGAGTCCCCAAACTTCTGTCAACTCCTGTTCACCTTGGTGATGATCACTGATGTGTCAAATGACCATACTTAGTAAATTATAGTAATACAGTTTTCTTTACCACCCTAGAAAGTGGAGATTCTAAAAATATGTCTACTAGCTAAAAGCAGTGATGGTGCTCTTCCTAGGGATCCCTTACATAGTGTCCATTTATATCCTCCTTGGATGTTCCTCTCTGATCTATATACACCATCTATGCTGCTTCCTCTCATGAACAGCACACATGATAACACTCAACCCATCTGATCTTCAGTCAGCAGAAATATACTAATTATATTTCCCATATGGCCCAGTTGCTCATGATTCTGAGGTATAATCAAACATGTTGTATTGCCAAACAAAATGACACTAATTGTCTTTTATATAATGAACCATATTTTGTATGACTCTTTTCAGGAGTCTGTATATTCAATGATGAACACACCATCAGCAAATGAATGAATTCTTGTGAGATGATGTCATCACAGAGGGATCCAATGGGCTAGAAAGAGAAAAGAGGGAGCCAAACTCCCTTTCATAATTAAACCTTTTCTATAACAGCATTATTAAATTATTTTTATATGTAGGTCATATCCCTCCTGACCCATTCAATTTCTTCCAAATATATTCACACCTGGGGTTAATCTTCAGAAAATTATTTTGGGGAAACACATGTGATTATTTCAACATCTATAGTAGTGTGGGGGCATTATTCACCCTACTTCATATACACTGAAGATCTTTAGATACCTCCTTCCCTGTGATAGCCTAGCAGCTCACTGAGTTACATGTGCATTTGACGATAAATGATACACAAACATTGAAGCAGCTTACCATATCCTGTCACCCATATCAATCTCAAAATAGCAAGAACCACAAGTGAGTAGAAAAATAGAAATATATTTTATAGTGTCTTTAAGCTAAAATCCCCAAATTAATCAAAATATCATTTGGATTCTGTTACTTTATAACAGTGTTTTTTAAATGTACAAGTCACTGGCCTTTTCTGTGACCCTTTGCACAGGTTTATAGTGTCCTTTTACCATCTTCATCCTCCCCATTATCCTCCATTGCTCTCTGATCTCCCCCATGCTGCTGCCCTTACTCTTCCAAAACACCTCCTATTTTTCAATGTCCCTTATTAAATTTATATTTTCTCAATTGTCATTGTGAGATTTACTTGTCTAACCTAATATATAGTATTTTACGGTTCCATCCATTTTTTTGGAAACAAAGCCCTGCACTAATACACATAGATGAGAAAAATATTAATCTCTCTTTCTCTCTCTTTCTCTCTTTCTCTCTTTCTCTCTCTCTCTCTCTCTCTCTCTCTCTCTCTCTCTCTCTCTCTCTCTCTCTCTCTCTCTCTCTCTCTCATTTTAAAGCCATTCATCCAGTAATTGACATCTAAAATCAGTTCATAGCATGTATGTTTCATACAGTTAGGCAATCAATATTGATGATATGGATATGTCATGGTCCTTCGTAGATTTGTGTGTGTGTGTGTGTGTGTGAACTTAAATCAACCTGGGAAGATAGAATCTCAGATAAAGAACTTCCTCCATCACATTGGCCTGTGGCCACACCTTAAGGAATGATTTTTTTTTTGATGACTGTTGTTGAAGGATCTAGCTCTCTATGAGTAGTGTCATATCCTATGAAAAGGTTGTACAGGATGTGGTGGGGACCGTGGAAGGTATTGAAAAGGATTTTTTGAAGAACTGAAGATCTATGTGGCATGAACAATTAAAGTGTCCTCCAATTTTAAGTAAATTTTATACTTACCTGTGTCCAGTACTCTGTCTACACATATATCAAAAGTAAAAATACCTCATCTATTTCATCCTGTTTTACTGCATTTAATCTATGAAATTCCTTGTAATCAGAAGTCTTGGTAAATTTTAAAAACCTTTAAAATATGACTTGTTGATATCAGGTTTGTTTTAAGCTTATCACGACTTTGTAAGCATGCCCAAGATCTATGTTGTCCTCTTACTTCCAAAATAACCCATAATTCATAATTGCCATTGGTTTCAATACATGTCATTTAACCCTGTCAAATTCCAGCTTTGTTTGCATAAAAATAGTCCTCCTCTAACTGTGGGTTTTCATAAAGCGAAAATTGGTGTACTATCCAGTGTGCTGCCTCAAAGTGTCTGGCAATATTTATGATAAGAAGCACAGCTAAAAGATAACCAAGGGAAAGGTTGGAACATGAAAAATAACCACCATGGATGTTGTCAAGTCAGAATCCGAAGACTTTCTCAGAACGAAAATAAAAACAAAAATGAAACAAAACAAAACACAAACCAAACAAATAAATAAAAATCCAACAACCAAACAATAAAAACAATGCAAGGGTGAACTTCTTGGGCAGAATATTACTCAGATCATCAGGCCTTTCAGTTGGGATTTCAATTTTTTATTTCTAGGAGGCCATATGAAAAGGTAAAGCTGAGATACTGAAAATTTCTGAGTGTATCTAGGGAAGGAACCAGTCTGAGACTGTTTCTATGATGTAAGTTGAACTAGGATGATGTCATAGAGCACTGGCTGGAGGTTGTACATCTATTCCACTTTGAGGAGCTAGAATCCACTGAAGGTGAGTTCACTATCTTCACAGTGGTGTGTCAAAGCAAGGTCATTTTTCCCACAGGCTTTTGGGGCTTGGTCTGTATCAGGAGAGAGAATCTTGAAGACTAGGATATTTTTCTTTGGGTAAGTGCATTTATGAAGTAATTGGGACCCTCATAGCTACAGAAAGCTAATAATTTTCTCTCCTACAGTGAGTAACTGTACATTCTACTTTCCCCATGTTTATCAGCTAGGGAGATGGATGATTTAGATTAGTTTATCTCCAGAAATTATTATCCTTGCTAACAATATCTAGTTCACAATTCCACTAAAATGCCAAAGCTCCTCTTTGTCCATGTGCACGTTAGAAGATATTAGTTCTACATAGCTGATATTGCCTTGACTTGTTGAGTTCTTCTTGAGTTCAGAGACGGAATGGTTTCATCAATTAATCCTGAAGCTGGGTCAGGAGAAACAATGAAGAAGGACAGTGGTGTGCTGTGTCCCTGGGCAGATATTTGTGAATGCAGGCACTTAGCTCAGAGCTTGCATGTACAAGAGAGTCGTGGTGACCCCTCTGGCCTTTTTATTTATTTATTTTTTGATCATTGGGGGGTAATAGTCATAGCATCACATAAATTGACATAGAAATTCAAGGAGAGGGTCCTCATCAGCGGCAAATTAACTCAGGGCTGAAGAAATAAATGTTGATCTGAGTATGTTATTCTGAGCTCTAGAGAATTACTTGTTAATTACACTATTTTTATATCCTTGTTTCTTTTGTTTCTTTGTTTGTTTTATGCTTGCTTGGTTAATTTTATTTTGAGTTTCTGTATGTTTAGATTTGGCTGTCAGGATACTCACTGTGTAGACCAGACTATCCTTTATCTCACTAAGATCTGACTCACTCTGCCTCTTGAGAACTATGATTAAAGATATGGGTCACCACCACTTCCTATTAACTTCTCCATTTGATTGTTTGTTTTGTTATTTTTTGTTTGTATTTCTGTTTTGTTTGTTTTTTGTTTGATTTTTTTTTACTTATTGTTGTTGTTGTTGTTGTTGTTGTTGAAACAGGGTTCCTCTCTATAGCACTGGCTGCCCTGCAACTCACTTTGTAGACCAGGCTGGTCTCTAACTTAGAAATCTGTCTGTCCTTGCCTTCTGAGATCTGGGATTAAATGCATGTACCACCATATTTTATTTATTAACTTCTTATTTTTATAAAATTAATTTTAGAAGCTCAAAACTGTTTAGCATAGTATTCTTCACCTGCTCAGAAGTTCTCGTAGAGAAGAGTCTTGGTCCAGCATTCACTCCCAACCCATGATCATTAAGTAACTCATATATATGACAGAGGCAACAGCATTGTGTCTGGTTTAAATAGGTAAGATCTTCAGTCCAGGCAATGGGCAAGTATGATATTTGAAGAGAGAATGGAAGCCACAAGACAGTGTGATCTACCAAAACAGGTCTACAGCCAGGTAGAAGACAATACCTCTGAAGAGTCTGAGCATGACATCACTCAAGAAGAAGAGTAGGAGGAAGCCTTCTTCCCAGGCCCTGGGGAATATTGTTGGCTGCAGAATTTCTCACGGGTGGAAGGAAGGTAATGAATGAGCCTGTCACCCATTGGAAGGCCATCATTCTTGGTCAACTGCCAACAAACGCTTCTCTTTATTTGGTGAAGTATGAAGGAATTGACAGTGTCTACGGACAGGAGCTCCACAGCGATGAGAGGATTTTAAATCTTAAGGTTTTGACTCACAAAGTAGTTTTTCCTTAGGTGAGGGATGTCCACCTCGCCAGTGCCCTAGTTGGCAGAGAGGTACAACACAAATTTGAGGGGAAACATAGCTCTGAGGAAAACTGGAGTGGGATGGTGCTAGCCCAGGTGCCATTCTTAAAGGACTGGTTTTACATTTCCTACAAGAAGGATCCGGTCCTCTACGTCTACCCGCTCCTGGATGCCTACAAGGAAGGTAACTTCCACATCATTCCAGAGACCCCTCTGGCTGAGGCAAGATCAGGTGATGACAGTGACTTCTTAATAGATACCTGGGTGCAGTACACCAGAGATGATGGTTCCAAAATGTTCGGAAAGGTTGTTTACAAAGTTCTAGCCAATCCTACTGTGTACTTTATCAAGTTTCATGATGACCTACATATCTATGTCTATACTCTGGTGTCAAATATCACTTAAATTGAAAAAAAAAATCACAAAGTACAGAAATGTAAACTTATAGGATTGAAAAAAAATTGTTTTTTTTTCTCCTGTGTTGGGTACCTATGGGTCTTTGACAACCTCAGTATCTTTGTTAATAAAATTTGTTCTAAAAATTAATACGTGTGACATGACATGCTTTTAGTTAACACTTTGTTGAAAGAGATGGACTATGGTGGAAAGAACATCAAAGGAAGATGAATGTTGCAAGTCAGGCTGTGAACAGTGCATACATCTAATATCACACAGGTTAAAATGGAAAGGACTTAGCTGCTGTGGTCTGCATAGTGAGCAAGGAATTGGAGATATGACTTACAGGAGCAGGGATGGCAGCAAAAGATGGATGTGTAGGAAGTAAGGGAGAAAGACAGGACATAGATAGAATCTCTGGTATGAAGTCTGAGGGAGAAACAATAAGTTGGAGAAAGAGTGATAGATAAAAGGAATGTGTCCTTGTTACACAAAGTGAAACCCAGAAAACTGATCCAAAGAGACTCAGAAATCAGACAAAATCAGGTTTCATTTGAATAATGAAACCTAATGAAACTTGTCTCTCATTTTAAGATTTATTATCATTATTTATATGGGTGGGTGTAGGGCATGAGCTTGAGAGTACAGGTGACCACAGTGACACGAGTTGTCAGATCCCATGGAGCTGATTGTTAACCATTGGATATGAATTCAAGAAAACAAATCCAGTTTTTTTGCAGTACAAAAGTGCTCTTGACAATTTAGTCATCTCTCTAATCCCATTAAGATATCTTTTTTAAAAATCCAATATTAACATGCAGAAAAGAGACCTGGAAGTAGTTAAGAAAGATTAAATTGATGGTGACCTTTAAAAACAATAAAGGACGCACAGAGGAGTAGAAGACACTGAGGGACAAATGAATTCTAAGATGCAGTTCTTAAAATGTGAAGCAGGAGACCCAGGAAGAATAGAAATTTTCTGCAAATAGTTAAAATTGGGCATATCCACATTAGGTACTTTGGTTTCTTAACAAATAGCCAGCCGATCAGGACAAAGAGAAATTTAAAAGAGAAAATGAGTATACTGTGAGATAATATATGGTGGGAAATGGATCCTGAGTGTTTTCCCTAAGCACTCTTTCCCTGAGATGAATCCTGTGATCTTTTTGAGGTCTCTGTTGAGTGCCCCAGATGACCAACAAAATGCTCCCACACTGGCCTGGTCCCGCTGGCTCTCCTCCAAACAGCTGACTACCAACATACATATGTACCATTTCAGCATGTCTATGCCCTGGAATTCCAGTCTTAAATTTACGTGTGACCTCATTCTCAGAAAACAAGGAAGGTGTATTCAATGAATATATGCTGACCTCTTTTCTATGCCAGTTCTCATGGGTTTCAAATTCTATGAGGTTGCCCACTATGTTGGTCACTTCTCCTGAGTAGCCCCTGTGCTTCATGGGGGTCTTACTGGGTCCCATATGCACTCTGAGTGTTTTTTTGTTTGTTTGTTTGGTTGGTTGGTTGGTTTTTTTGTTGTTGTAGGTTTTTTTTTGTTTTGTTTTGTTTTTTTGTTTGTTTGTTTGTTTTGTTTTAGTTTTTGTTTTTTTTTTATTTTTGATTTTAGGCAGGCTTGTCATGGACTCAGTCATTTGTGTTTTTTTCACTAGAATAAGTTTGAATGCCAAATGACTTAAAAATACTCTCTATTGTTGATTAATTTTGATATCTGGGAGAGTTTCTGTGCTAGCTGGTTGTCTTAATTAGGGTTTCAATGCTGTGAAAAAACACTATGACTAATGCAACTCATTAGAAACATTTCATTAGGGCTTTTCAACATTTCATTGCAGTTTCAGAGGTACAGACCACTATCATCAAGGCAGTAAACATGCAAGTGTCTGGGCATATGTGGTGGTGGAGAGGAAGCTTAGAGTTATGCATCTTGATCCAATTGCTTCCAGGAACAAAGAATCTCTTCTGCATGCAGGGATGGTGTCTTGCACACTGAGCAGTTCTTTAAAGCCTCACAGTGATATGCTTCCTCCAAAAAGGCCACACCTATTCCTACAAGGACACACCTCCTCATAGACCAACTACATACAGAGTGCCAAACTGGTTTCATAGCAACTTGACAAGATCTAGAGTCTTCAAAGTGGAGGAGCCTCAGTTGAGAAAATGCCTCATTAAGATCAAGCTGTTAGAAATTTTCTTAATTGGTGGGAGAGGAGCCAGTTCATTGTGGGTGGTGACATCCTTGTGGTGGTAGTCTTGTGCTCTTTATGAAAGTAAGACTTAAGGAGCACTTCAATAAGCATCACCACTCTAGGGCCTATGCATGAGCTTCTGACTCCAGGATCCTGTGCTGATTCAGTTTCTTTCCCAACTTCTTTGATGATGAACAGCAATGTGTAATATAAGCTGAATAAAACTTTTGCTATGGAATTAACTCTTTGGACATGGTATGTCCTTACAACTATAGAAACCTTTATTTAGACAATTTCTTAGAGAAACAAAATATCTAATAGTGCCACTGTCACTTATCCTATAAAGACAAATAATGTGTACATGTTTTATTTTAATTTAAATGTAAGATATTATCATGTATCTATTGACATGAAATTGTTCTAGTTTGCTTTTTTCTCACACTGAAGAATAATACAATCAACAATAACTTGGGAATATAAGGGTTATTAGCTTACAGGTTACAGACTATAACTACTATAATTAGGTAACATTGTGTCTACACTTAGCATGCTGTTTCTAGAAAAAAAATAAAGAATTAAGCCATTTCCTCTGAACCTGACATGTTACTATCACTAATGAGTCACATTCATATCAATCATTTTCATCACTGTTACATGATACCTCCTACATAAATGAAAGAAGGATCCATGATCACAGGAATATGAAAGGGGCATGAAGCAGCACAACTGTTCAACTTATTGGCAGCCAGTCAGCATTAACACAAGAAGGGCCCAAGACAATAAACAGCTTTCAAGACATGTCCAAATGACCACGATCATTTACAAGTTTCTTACCCATTCCATGCACGTCCATTGATTGATTAACTCATTGATTAAAGCCCTCAGGTTCCAATCACTTTTCAGAGTGCATATTGTACTACCTATGAACATTGTACTGTGGACCAAAGCCTTCATTAAAGACCCATGACTGACATTTCAAAACAATTTAACCACAGAATTCTTTATTTGACACAAAGTGATAGGATCCATCTATCTCTTCAAGGATATCTCTGTTTTGTTCAAAAAGAACAAAAATGCAATGCAAGTTCAGGATCTTGATCCCCCATCCATGCATCTTAAACCCATAGGGGGTAGCCAGAATGTTAGGTCAGAAGTCTAAACTTCACCTATACTACAAATAACTCTGAAGATATCTAGCAATCTCCAGTTCCTTTCTGGTACTTACCCACACCAAGTCTGCATTAAGGAATATGGTCTAGTGTGAGATAGTGCCAGCCGTTAATTGCAAAATCCCACTATGAGTTGAGTTGTATGTAAAATGAGACATCTGTAATATAGACACACATGCATATTCACAAATACTCACAGAAAGAGGCAAGAAGTAGAGGAGCTGAATCTTAGAAATCCTCAAGGAAGAGAATGAAAATCTTGTAAGGCACAGAGGTAAGAGAGAAACTGTGTCTTTCTGCACAAAATAAATCCATTCTGTCTTCCATCACTGAATGGGGAGGGCTCACTATCCCTCATCACTATCTGATAAGGTATAAACAGTTGATGAGAGATGAATAGTCAGTTTTCATCAAAGGTATTGCCTTTGAAGGTGATAGATTGTCCATGCTCTAGTGGAAGCCAGATGTCCAAGAGTTTATGGAAAACACAAATGATTTGAATGGGTTGTAACAAAGGGGAGAAGACCAGATGTGAAGTTGGCAGGAGGAGTTAGGTGGGAATGGGCCTTGTTTTGTTCTGGGAGGAATTACTAAAAGAATTGGAAAGTAAATTCCATCAAAATATTTGTATGAAATTCTCAAGGTATTAAGGAACATAGTTCTTAATATACCACATCTGTACTGAACACATACAGACCACTTATATTGCCATCTTTTAAATAACAACTTCTTATACAGAATTTCATTACATTGAGGGCAAAAGTAATCCAGAGGTTATTTAAAATAAAGAAGAATCTGGGTAGATGGCCCAGGGGTAAAGCCAAGTGTTTGGTCAAACTTTCACCTGCAACACAGGTGCTTAGGAATGGGAATGGAAGAGACAGAAGGATGACTGTTGCTTCCTGAATGTCAGCCTCACTCCTACTTCAGCAAGAAACCCTGTCACGAGGGGTAAATTAGGGAGTGAATTAACAGAAAACAGTATACCCTTCCCAATCCTCTGCACTTACCTGTATATTTCTGTATGCATACACACATCAATATGATTACTGTATAAAAGAGGTTACTTTGCATAAATTATAGGCAAAAGCAATGTTGTTTTAGCCTAGAAACCTGAAGACTTTTATATCATTAGGGTCCTAGAGAAACTCTCCAGATATAGAGGATTGATTTATCTTCTTCCTGTGCAAAGGAAACCTCAGTTAAGTGTGTGTGTCAGTGACTCTAAACATCTTTCCTCCTCTAGATTCCTATTTATAACACAGAATGGTCTATAAATAATGAAAATATGGAAATAAGACTTTTTCAGCGTGTTTGGCTTGTTTTAAAATCATATTTATAATATTTTACTAAATCGAGAGGAAATCTTCAGCTCCAAGGAACAATGGATTCAATCCTGTTGCCTTCTTTTTTATCCCATTATGAATAGGAATTAATTGTACATTAACATTTCCCACGATTTGAACTAAATCAGGAATATGGGATATGTTTCCATACAAATAAGTAATGCCAATGTGGTTAATCAAGTAGAAATGTGTGTGGGGAGGGGAGGGGGCTAGGATGCCTTTGGATTATTTGGAATGATGGCTGATCAGAAACTTGTTATACAAATAACCCTAACCTGTGAGAAATGAAAAGTAATGATATTAACTATACTACCAAGTGTCATGGCCACTTATTACTTGATATTATTTTCTTTAACATTACATGAGTCGTTCGAATAATTTTGGGCCACAGATGATCACATATTCAAATGTGTTAGTTTTCCGGTGATGGGCTGTTTAGAATAAATTAGGAGTTGTGTTATTATTAAAGGAGTTTTGTCACAGACCTGTGAATTATCAAAAAGCCATCAGTCTCTCTCTCTCTCTCTCCCTTTCTTTCTCTCTCTCTCTCTTCCTCTTCCCTCTCCCTCTCCCGCCCCCTCCCCCTCTCTCTCTCCCTCTCTCTCTCTATCTCCCTTTCTTTCTCCCTCTCTCTTTACCCTCTCTCTATCTCTCTTTCAATTCTCTCTGCTATCTCCATCATAAGTTCTTTGCACTCAACTACTGCTCTACATGTTTTGCCTCTGTGTTGCCATGGTGTCTATCTTGAAATCCTGGACTTGCCCTATGGAACTGTAAGACCACATATAAATGTTTCCTCTTATAAGTTGGTTTGGTCATGATGTCTCTCACAGTAATAGAACAGTAACAAAGACATACATACTCCTGTTTATTTTTTGAAACATTCTTTATTTCTTTCATTAAAATTAACTTTTGTCCATTGAACAGTTTTAAGAATAATGTTAATGGGCCCAAATAAATAGTGCCAATAGGTGTGGCACTCTCAGGAGGTGTGAAATAGTTTCATTAGATGTGACACTGGAGTAGTTGTGGCATTGATGGAGATGTGTCTTTGTTGAGTTGGTGTGATCTTGTTGGAAGAAATGTAACAATGTGGTGGTAGGCTTGGAGGTCTGCTGTCCTTAAGCAATCCCCAGTTTGACACAGTCTCCATCTGCTTCCTGTATATCAAGACCTAAAACTCAATTCTTTTTCCAGCACTGTGTCTGTCTTGATGGCTACCATGTTTCCAGCCATGACAATAATGGAGTAAACCTCTGAAAAGAAGTTACAAAGTGTTCAAGATTTACTATGATCCTGGTGACACTTCATGGCAATAAAACAAATACTAATAGTCACATAAACACTCAAAAACACATTTGATCTTTTGTGGGAAAATATTTTAAGGCCCTCTGCCTAACTGCCTGGAAGGTATTCATGTCCAAGCATCTATCAGATGAAGATGTAGAACTCTCAGCTCCAAATGAACCATGCCTGCCTGGATCCTGCCATATTCTTACCTTGATGATAATGGACTGAACATCTGAACCTGTAAGCCAGCCCCAATTAAATGGTTTCCTAGTAAAACATGCATTGGTAAGTGTGTCTGTTTACAGAAATAAAATCCTAACACACACATGTACATATACACCTAGATATACGGATTCACAGACACACACACATGGAAACATGCACACACACACACACACACACACACACACACACACACACACACACACACACACACACACAAACACATTCATTTACAGAGACTTTAGATTTAGCCAGTACCCATGCAATTTCATTGGGGTGTCGAATACATGTGTTGTGGAACATGACTATTGCGCTTTCTTTTAGGAATAATGTGGATAAAATCTGCACACTCACTTCATTCCTCTTCAACATCAGAAATCTCAATTTACAGAAAGTGATATGATGAGATGTAGTTTTAGATAACTCTTTTTTTTTTCTTCTCTGAGTAGCTTTCACTTAAAGTCACAAAGGAAAAATAAACATAACAGGAAAGAAATTGATATTCAAATGCCCTTGACAACCTCATAACATTCTCCATAGTGAATATAAACTTTTAAATTAGAATTCCCACGGAGATGAGACACTTGAAAAATCCTTACTCTCAGATAGGCTTTGGTATTTCATTTCTTTGAAAAGGAAAACCAATATAAAAAGACAAACCTAGATTTTTTTGTGCACGAGTTGAATCAGAAACATTTGATAATGTGCATATATATATATGGAGACATCTGGAGAACCATAAGCCCCTTATTAGCATTAAAAATTCCTGATGTCAAGTAATAACCTTTAGCAACAACAGTAACAACAACAATAAAAACAACAACAAGAATAGATGTTCAATAGGAAGAACTTTTTTTTTTAAATAACCTGCCATTTAGCGACAGAAAGAGGGGGCATGATCCATCTGGGACACTTTATAGATGCTTTTTACAATTACCACTAAAATTTTAAAAATAATATGGATTTTTAAAAAATGAAATTGTAGTAAAATAGATTTTTCAGCTGTTATAAGGGGTAAAATGTGTTCTAGAATGAAATAAAGAGTGTAACAACTACTTGATTTTTTAATAAAGAACATCCTTATAACTCATGTGTCAGTAAGTATCAGGATTATATTGCAGTTGATTTTCTCAGTCTAGAATAATTTTAATGTGTTTGAATAGTTTCCAGTTGTTAGAATGGTTCTCAGAATTTTCAAAATTCAAGAAGAAGACAAAAGTAGTTCCTCACTTTTGTTTCAGAAGTCTTAGTTCTATTTCTGAAGAGTCCGAGACATTCCAGGGAAGGGTTTGAGACATCCAACAACTTCTGAGACCATAACCTCAGAGGGAAGCTGCCTTTCTCAGTAAAGAGAACTTGGAAAGCTGAAAGATCCATCAAATCGCTTTAGAACAAAAGTGGCAGCTGGTTCACAGAACAAGATATCATTCAGCAACTCAGCCAAGAACTAATTGGATCTGAAATGACAATAACACAGAGTAATAAAAACCACAATGCAGTTGTAATTCAATTGCATATACTTTGGACAGAGAAAGCAATCAAAGCTTGGGATCTCTCTGCTCAGCCCAATGAAACTTTGGGTCATGCTGCAGATGTCCCAAGTTCATGGCTCAACACAGATATTGGAAGTCTTGGGAAACTAGAACTATATAATGTAAGTGCTTTGAGTCCAAAGACATGATATCAGAAATTGTTCATGTCCTCATCTTGCTTGGAATTGAAAAAAAAAATCATATAGCACCAGAAGTAATAAGAAATGCACGGTATCAATGTCAACAGGTAAGCACTACTAACAAATATCTGTTAAGCATTGGATTGTTACCAACACAAATGAGGAGATAATTTTTAAATTTAAATGCACTTACATTTTAATAATTCGTAGTAATGTTAAGTGTCCTGTGTGAAACTGTGGGTGTAGGGGAAGTTGGTGTAGTGAGAGAGAACATGGCCAACCAGAGGTTCTGTGCTCTCTGAAGGCTGACATTGGAGGAGTGAAGGATACTTACCATGCATCCCTGGTTGTTCATCTGGCTGTGTAAATCCACTGACACTACACGCATTGGGGTGGACTTGGGGAAGACAATAGTAACAGATTCTTAGTCTCTGACATCCCACATTGAGCCTAGAAAAACATAGACAGTCTATGGTTTTAGAGCTTTATTTTAGAGAGCCGGTAGAAAAACAAAGTGTAAAAAGATTGTTAGACATGCCATGGCCAAAAGTAGAGATGGGGAAAGTCATAGAAGGAAGGACAGAAAGCAAGTTAGATAGTAAGAAAGGTGAAAGCTTAGAGGAAGAGGTAAAAGCTTAGAGAGATTAAGGATTGTAAAAGTTAGAGAGAGAGAGAGAGAGAGAGAGAGAGAGAGAGAGAGAGAGAGAGTCTGAGGTAGGGCCAAGTAGCCTCTCATATATCGGGCTTGTTATCTTGGTGTTGCTAGATTATCTAATCTGAGGATCAGAAGCTTTGGTCATTTTGGATGTGACTGGTGGCCATTAGCCTCTCTTGGGCGGCGGTGCCTGTGGGTTTGGGAACCTCACCAGGGGCCAAAGTTCAAGAAGTACTGAGGAAATGCCTTCCTTCCCAAGTAGGTGAAAATTACCACCCATTTGGTTTCATCAGGTTTAAGGACTTCAGCATGACTGCAGACCAGACATTTTGTACATATCCCAATGCCCCAAGCTCAATGATCAAATTTAAATCTAGCATCCAAATTTTGTGGTTTCTTAGGCAGAACAACAGCACAGAGGATGTGAGTTTGAAACTCTGGAGACTCCCACCATAAGAAATCAAGGCATGGAGGTGGGGTGGGATAAAATGATCTTAGAAGAAATCTGTAAAACAGTGAAAGGACAATTGAAAAGACTCATATGGAAAAGACCAGCAACAGGGGATGCCTCAGGAGACCATCCTGGTTTTCATAACTTGGCAAGACAAAATTCAAATGACCAGTAGTACTGGAGGAGAGTCAGTGAATGCATCAGGGAGGGTAGGGTAAGGGTAGGATGGAGTGAGTGAGGGTGAGAAAGAGAAAAAAAGTAGAAGGAGAAAAAGAAAGAGAAGGAGAAATATATAGAGAGGGAGAGGAGAAGAAGGAAGGGAAAAGGATTGGATGGAGCAGAACACAAGGAGAAGAAGGAAGAAGAACAAAAGAAGAGGATGAGGAAGAGCAAAAAGAAGGAGGAGAACAAAGAGAAGGAGAATGAGAAAAGGAGAAAGTTAAATGAGGAGGAGAGAAGTTTGGAATGAGAATAAGAGAAGAAGGAAGAGAAAAAGAAGTCGAAGGTATAGAAGAAGAAGAAGAAGAAGAAGAAGAAGAAGAAGAAGAAGAAGAAGAAGAAGAAGAAGAAGAAGAAGAAGAAGAAGAAGAAGAACAAGAACAAGAACAAGAACAAGAAGAAGAAGAAGAACAAGAAGAAGAAGAAGAACAAGAAGAAGAAGAAGAACAAGAAGAAGAACAAGAAGAACAAGAAGAACAAGAACAAGAAGAACAAGAACAAGAAGAACAAGAACAAGAAGAACAAGAAGAACAAGAAGAACAAGAAGAACAAGAACAAGAACAAGAAGAACAAGAGGAACAAGAAGAAGAAGGAAGAAGGAAGAAGGAAGAAGAAAGAAGAAGAAGAAAGAAGAAGAAGAAGAAGAAGAAGAAGAAGAAGAAGAAGAAGAAGAAGAAGAAGAACAAGAACAAGAACAAGAACAAGAACAAGAACAAGAACAAGAACAAGAACAAGAACAAGAACAAAACAAGAACAAGAACAAGAACAACAAGAACAAGAACAAGAACAAGAACAGCAAGAAGAACAAGAAGAAACAGAAGAACAAGTAGAACAAGAACAAGAAAAAAGAAGATGAAGGAAGAAGAATGAAGGAGAAGAAGAAGGAGGAGGAAGAGGAGGAAGAGAAGGAGGAAGAGGAGGAGGAAGAAGAGGAGGAAGAGAAGGAGTAAGAGGAGGAGGAAGAGGAGGAAGAGGAGGAGGAAGGGGAGGAGGAGGAGAGGGAGAAAGAAGAACAAAGACGAACAGGAGAGGTGAAGGAGGAAGATGAAGAGGAAGAAGGAGAAGGAGGAGAAGAAGAAGAAGAAGAGGAAGAGGAAGAGGAAGAGGAAGAAGAAGAAGAAGAAGAAGAAGAAGAAGAAGAAGAAGAAGAAGAAGAAGAAGAAGAAGAAGAAGAAGAAGAAGAAGAAGAAGATGAAAGGGGAGTAGGAGCAGAAGAAGAAGGAAAAGTAGAAGGAAAAGAGAAAAGAATAAGGAGGAGAAGGATAAGACGAAGAAGGATAAAAAGTAGAAGAAGAAGAAGAAGGAAAACAAGGAGAAGAAATTAGAAGAGATGAGAGGCATAGATAGACAGAGACAGACAGAGAAACACAGACATACAGAGTGAGACATGGACATAAACATTCACACAGTGACACATACTTAGGCACAGAGACAGAAAAATATACATAGAAAGAGAGACATGCACAGAGACATTCACAGAGATACACACATTCACACAACTTAATTAAGAAGTATTTACAAAAATATATCTATGAAATTACGAGGATATTAAGTACTAAATTATGTGAGCATTGAGGAGGAATGAGATTCAACCTATTTTGCAAGTCCTGCAACTTTCTGCATGCTTCCACACAGCTTTAGCTGTGGGAGTATCAGTTATAGGGCTGTAACTTTTGTTTTCTTCAATTATAATTGACTGTGAATCTCCTTTCTCCCCCATTCAATATGGTCAGTAGTTTCCATGTGAAAGGCCTTTCCAATGCATGGCATCTAGGGAGAAAGAGAAAACAATTTAAAAAAAGAGTCTCTATGCTAGAGCCAACTGTACATACAATTTGTAGTTATTCTCCAAATGCAGGGCTCAAGTAACACAGAGGCTCCTCTAGCTGATACACAGATCTTAAGTTTGGCTCCACAGCATCACTGGAAACCTATTGACAATTCTCACTCAGGTCATAAAGCTATGGAGCATTCCAATTTATTGAGTTCCAGAAAAAAAAGCCTTTTGGAAGCTTATCTCCCTAAAGGTGAAGATTGCGCTGAAACACATGAAAAGTGAGAATAATATTAAATATGAAAAAACAGTCCACACACACATTAAAAAAATACATATAGGCAAAATAGACAGCAATCTATTGGACACAATACCCACATACACACATCTACACACACCCACACACACCCACAGAGAGAGAGAGAGAGAGAGAGAGAGAGAGAGAGAGAGAGAGAGAGAGAGAGAGAGAGAGGGAGGGAGAGGAAGAAAGAGGGAGGGAGAGGGAGAAAGAGAGGGAGAGAGGGAGGGAGGGAAGGAGGGAAGGAGGATAGAGGGAGAGGGCGGAGGGGAGGGGAAGGGGGAGGGGGAGGGGGAGAGCTGGAGAGACTGATGTACACTTACAATACTTTTTTTTTTTAGTCAAGTTTTCAAAATTCCTGTCACAATCAATGTACAAGAAGAAATGTATATGGTAAACACTTACCGGGGACAGACTGTCATGATAACGACAGCATAGGAGGAAACAACTAGTTCATCTGTGGCATTGAGAGCCTGAATGGGCCCTTCTCACATTTTATTGGATTTAGAATGCAAGATTTAGTTCAGAACCACCCAGCTCCCTCCTTCTTGTCCCGCGGATCTACTTCTGCTAGGGCACAGTCACAAAGGTTCCACAACCTTTCTAGACACTTTTCCCAGTTTGAGATAACTGAGACTATGGGAGAAATACCCCCCCAATCTTAATTAAACTAAGCCACACAACTGCAAAATATTTTTGAAAACAGTTTAATTTCAATTTTGTAAAGAGAACAGAGAGCTCTACTTTGAAATGGACTGAATTAGTCTTTAGGTTCCATTGTGCACCCTAAATGAAATATAATGTAAAAGATTCCGTTTTCTATGTAGCAAGTGAGGGCAGAAAACAACACACTAATGGAGATAAAATGCAAAAAAAAAAAAAAAACTGGGATTTATAGTAACAATTCACACTGTGTGAAAAACAATGTATTCATACACGTTTACTGTTCTATTGACCACAGTGTCATTCGTCATTGTGTTAGGTGATACAATCTAGTGATTAATCATCAGGGTTTGACAGAAAAATTCTTAGGCTCAATACACCAGACATTAGCTGAAAAATGATTTATAAGAATGTAATGCCCTTTGGAGTCTTCTCTGTGAATCTGTTGTATGGATGCCTTGTCCTTGGTTGTTTTAGTTGTTGGTGTTGTTTTAAAATAGAAATATTGAATGCAAAAGCAAGTGGCAGGAGCCCAAAGGTCTTTGCATCCTCTCTTTCTCCTTCCCATAACTTTCTAATTTTCCCCATCCCCACATTCATTCAAAAATACAAAAGTTCAAAAAAGAGAGAAACTCATTCATCATCTTTACTTTGTGCTTGCATGCTGGTGGCAATTATCTTGTAAGTGTTAAAAATCAGGCTAACATACTGCCTATGTTCAAAAGGGTTTCATTGATGTGAACAGACACCATGAGTAAGGCCACTCTTATAGGGAAAATTTAATAGAGGTTGTCTTACAGTTTCAGAGGGTCAGTACATTATTATCTTGGTAGGAAGCATGGGAGCGTCCAGGTAGAGGAGGTGCTGGGGAAGGAAATAATTGGTCTATATCTTAGTCTGAAAGCAACCAGGAGGAAGCTTGTGGCCACAGGTAGCAAGGAAGAGGATCGATTTTCGTCACTGGGCAGACATTGTGCACTACATAAAAGCAAGCCTAAACAATGATACACTTCCTCAAACAAGCCAACACCTTGTAATAGTGCCACATCCCATGGGCAAAAGATATTCTAATCAACACACAGCATCATAGGAAAATGGCAGACAGACATAAAGAAAGATACTGCATGATTGCATTCCTCTGGTCACAAGTGCTATATACCTACATGCTTTTATGCACACACACACACACACACACACACACACACACAAACACACACACAAACACACACATACCCACACAAACACACACATACACACACATGCCTGTCTGATATGCATAATTATAATGTGCAGTCTAGGGTCCTGCATGATTGGATTGGACCAGGCACTGTGTTCCAATCACCAGAGGTCTTAGGATCCCGTGGAGGATCCTGTGTGGGTCCTTGCGGGTTTCTGCAGAATCCCCCGGGCCAGGGACCATGGTGCTCCCTTGATCTACTTCTGTTGTCCAATTGCTCTGGCTAGGATTTCAAGTGCTATATTGAATAGATAGGAAGAAAGTGGACAGCCTTGTCTAGTCCCTGATTTTAGTGGGATTAGTTTTAGTTACTCTCCATTTAGTTTGATGTTGACTTCTGGTTTGCTATAAACTGCTTTTATTATGTTTAAGTATGGGTCTTGAATTCCTGATCTTTCCATGACTTTTATCATGAATGGGTGTTGGATTTCGTTAAATAATTTCTCAGCATCTAAGGAGATGATCATGCGGTTTTTCTTTTTGAGTTTGCTTATATAGTGGATTATGTTGATGTGTTTCCTTATATTAAACCATCCCTGCATCCCTGGGATGAAGCCTACTTGATCATTATTGATGATCTTTGTGATATGTTCTTGGATTCAATTTGCATGGGCTTTATTGAATATTTTTGCTTCGATAATCATAAGGGAAAATGGTCTGAAGTACTCTATTGTGTTGGGACTTTATATGGTTTAGTTATTAGAGTAATTGTGGCTTCTATAGAATGAATTGAATAGAGAACGTTCTGTTTCTATTTTGTAAAATAGTTTGAGAACACTTGGAATTAGTTCTTTTTTGAAGGTCTGATAGAACTCTGCACTAAACCCATGAGGGTGGTCCTGGGCATTATTTGGTTGGGAGACTATTAGTGACTACTTCTATTTCTTTAGGGGATATGGGGCTGTTTAGATCTTTATTCTGATCTGGATTTAACTTGGGTACCTGATTTCTGTCTTGAAAATTGTCCATTTTGTCCAAGTTTTCCACTTTTCTTTATTATAGCCTTTTGTCATAGGATATGATGATGCCTAGGATTTCCTCAAATTCTGGTCTTATGTCTCCCTTTTCATTTCTAATTTTGTTAATTAGGATACTATCCCTGTACCCTCTAGTTCGTCTTGCTAAGGGTTTATCTATCTTGATACTATTTTCAAAGAACAGGCTCCTGGTTTGGTTGATACTTTGAATAGTTCTATTTGTGCCCAATTGGTTGATTCCAGCCCTGAGTTTGATTATTTTCTGCTATCTACTCCCCCTTGTAAATTTGCCTCCTTTTGTTCTAGAGCTTTTAGGTGTGCTGTCAAGCTCTTAGTGTGTGCTCTCTCTGGTTTCTTTTTGGTGGCACTCAGAGCTGTTGGTTTTCTTTGTGGGACTACATTCATTGTGTCCCATAAGTTTGGGTATATTTTCCCTTCATTTTCATTAAACTCTAAAAAGTGTTTAATTTCTTCTTTATTTCTTCCTTGACCAAGTTATCATTGAGTAGAGTGTTGTTCAACTTTCACGTGAATGTTGGCTTTCTATTATTTATGTTGTTATTGAAGATCAGCCTTCCTCCATGGTGATGTGATAGGGTGTATGGGATATTTTCAATATTTTTGTTGAGTCCTGTTTTGTGACTGATTATATGGTCAATTGTGGAGAAGGTAGCATGAGGTGCTGAGAGGAAGTTATATCCTTTTTTTAGGGTAAAATATTCTGTAGATATCTATTAAATCCATTTGTTTCATAAATTCTGTTATCTTCAATGTGTCTCTGTTTAGTTTCTATTTCCAGGATCTTTCTATTGATAAGAGTGGGTTGTTGAAGTCTCCCACTATTGTGGTGTGCAGTGTAATGAGTGATTTGAGCTTTACTAAAGTTTCTTTAATGAATGTGGATGCCTTTGCATTTGGAGCATAGATATTCAGAATTGAGGGTTCATCTTGGAAGATTTTACTTTTCATGAGCACTAATTGTCCCTTCTTGTCTTTTTTGATAACTTTGGGTTGGAAATTGATTTTATTCTATATTAGAATGGCTACTCCAGCTTATTTATTCAGACCATTTGCTTGGAAAATTGTTTTCCAGCCTTATACTATGAGGTAGTATCTAGTTTTGTGCCTGAGGTGGGTTTCTTTTATGCAGCAAATTGTTGTGTATTGTTTATATAGCCAGTCTGTTAGTCTATTTGTTTTTATTGGTGAATTGATTCCAGATTAAGGTAACTTCAGACCAACTTCTCTTGCGAATATCAATGCAAAAATACTCAATGAAATTCTCCCCAAACTAAAAGGGCTACTAGGTCCTTTTCTGAGAGTCAAAACTGCAATGAGAACCGCCAGTTTTCCAAGTGTCACTGGCTAATTGCTCTTAGATAGTAACTAGGCTTTCTCCTACTCAGAGCACATTCCAAGAGGTTGGATAACAATTAACCAAAGGTCATCAGAAGGGAACTAATGATTTATTATAGGTTCTAGGGTAAAACATAAATATTGATTGGGTTTACCTATACAAAACTTCACTAATATCTTAGTTATGGTTTGATACCTTCAGTGAACCTGTTGATCTGAGACAGTTGATGAACTTTGTAACATGTGGTCATGTATTCTGAAATATGTATAAGTGCTGAGGACAAAGAGACGAGGAAAATCGAGAGAGAAGTTTTTTTTTTTTTTTTTTTTTTTTGCCTTTCTCCACTTAGACTATTTTTTTTTTCCTTTTCCGCACTTAGAAGAATTTTTCCCTTTCCGCATTTAGGATCTTTCTGCTTTTCCCCTTATATAACTTTCATAGGAAATTTTTTACAACTTAGTAATAACTTCTCTAATGACTTCTCTAAATTCCTTCTCTTTAAGTGAAATCTGGCTAGTAGGCTCAAAGTTAGAGCCCAGCAATTCCTGCTCAGCTAGAAAAAAGTCTGCATTGCTTAATCCTCCTCTGCTAGGCTACAGGTGTTAATCACCTAAGCCAGCCTACCCTCAGAATGACCAAGTACTTTTTAGGAGTTATCATCAGCATTTCAGTACAATTTGAGAGCTAGAAAGCCCTGAGACACTTCGATTTTAAA